>NW_017724101.1:0-2911 GCF_001865875.1 Lupinus angustifolius | reverse complement strand
ACAACTCCTCCTGCAATATTTCTATGAGGGTCTGAACAACATGGAGAGGAATATCATTGATATTACTAGTGGTGGTGCACTTGGAGATATGACCCCTTTTGACACTAGAGGTTTGATTGAGAAGATGTCTTCCAACTCTCAACAGTTAAGTGCAAGAAGTAGTGATGCTATAGTGGTAAGAGGTGTCCATGATGTTGGAACAGATTCGGTGAGGCAAGATAAAGTTGAGAAAAAAATTGACTCCCTTGCTACCTTGGTCACTCAACTTGCCATGAATCAGCAGAAACCTCCACTCGCAGCACGAGTTTGTGGCATTTGCCCCGCAAGTGACCATTATGCTGATGTTTGTCCTTCTCTCTTGGAGTCCAAAACTGGTGACCATCCTGAGGCCTATGCTGCAAATACTTACAACAACAGTAACAAAATTATGACCCTTCATCAAGAAGATACAACCCTGGTTGGAGGAATTATCCGAATCTAAGATGGTCTGATCCTTCACAGCCTCATCCAATGCCACTATTTCAGAATAATAATGCTGCACAAAATAGACCATATGTGCCTCTTCCAATCTAACAACAGAGGCAACAACAAGTGAATAGTAATCATGCTCCTGTATCTAGTGAACCTTCATTAGAAGAATTGGTGAGGCAGATGACATTGCAGAATATGCAATTCCAGCAAGAGATCAGAGCTTCCATTCATAGACAAGAGTCCTCCATTCAGAATTTGACCACCTAGATGGGACAGATGGCTACTTCATTAAACACATTGCACTCTCAAAATTCTGATAAGTTGCCTTCCCAAACTGTGGTCAACTTCCCAAACTGTTGTTAACCCGAAGAATGTGAGTGCCATCACTCTAAGGTCAGGCAAACAGATTGAAGTTGATCTAGATGCATAAAAAATGAAGCAACCGGTTATACAAGAGAATGAGAGCACTAGCGAAGAAGTTCATGCTAGTGAACCTTCCACAAGCGCTGCAAAACCATCTTCCATTACTCTTCCATTTTCTCAAAGAGCCATTCCAAGTAAGAAAATGGAAGAAGCAGACAATGAGATCTTGGACACATTTAGAAAGGTAGAGGTCAACATACCTTTACTTGATGCAATCAAATAAATTCCAAGATATGCAAAATTTATAAAGGAGTTGTACACTCACAAGAGGAGGCTCAAAGGTAATGAGAGGATCAGCTTGAGCAGAAATGTTTCCGCACTAATAGGTACACCTGTACCTCACATTCTTGAAAAATGTAAGGACCCAGGTACATTTGTTGTACCTTGCATAATAGGTAATAGAAAATTTGAGAATGTCATGCTAGACCTAGGTGCTTCGATTAATGTTATGCGTATGCCTATTTTCATGTGTCTTTCACTTGGACCTATGCAACCCATTGGGATAGTGATTCAATTAGCAAAGAGAAGTAGTGCCTACTCTGCTGGTTTGATAGAGGATATCTTGGTTAGGGTTGGTGAACTTATTTTTTTGGCTGATTTTTATATTCTCGATATGGAAGAGAGATCCTCCCATAACACAGTTCCTATCATTTTGGGTAGGCCATTTTTAGAACAGTCCGAACCAAGATAGATGTTCTTGCTGGAACATTGTCTATAGAGTTTGGTGATATTATGGTCTGGTTTAATATTTTTGATGCTATGAAGCATCCATCTGAGGACCATTTTGTATTTCATATTAATTTACTTGATGAGTTAACTAATGTGCATATCTCTGATTTTCTTAATGATTTTGATTATATGTCATTGATAGACTCATACACTTGTCATACATGCACTGATTCTAAAATGTATAATTCTTGTATTGATGAGTTTCTGCATATTTTTGTTGATCCAAATATTGTGGAATCAGATTGCACTAACCCAATTGATGCAGACATCATACATCAATCTGACTTATTTGTTCAGGTGCATGCTGCAGAATCTATGTCTGCTACTTTGGTTCCATCTGTTTTGAAGGCACCTGTACTAGAGCTTAAACCTTTGCCTGAAAACCTCAAGTATGCTTACTTAGAGGATGATGAGAAGCTTCCTGTTATTCTTTCCACCTCCCTTGATGTTGATCAAGAGGAGAAGTAATTGCAAGTGCTGAAGAAGCATAAGAAGGCAATTGGTTGGACCTTAGCTGATATTACTGGTATTAGCCCATCCAAGTGCATGCACAAGATACTCTTGGAAGATGGAGCTAAAACAGTGAGGCAACCACAAAGGAGACTCAATTCAGTCATCCGTAAGGTTGTGAAGAAAGAGGTCACAAAACTTGAGCTGATTCTTATGAGAGTGCAGAACAGTTGGAGAGTCTGCATTGATTATAGGAGGCTCCATCAAGCAACCAGAAAGGATCATTTTCCTTTGCCATTTATTGAACAGATGCTTGAGTGCTTAGCAGGTAAATCTCATTACTGTTTTCTTGATGGTTTTTCTGGGTACTTCCAGATCCATATTGCTCTTGAGGATCAGGAGAAGACCACATTCACATGCCCCTATGACACTTTTTCCTATAGGAGGATGCATTTTGGCCTATGCAACGTCCCTGGTACATTCTAGCGGTGTATGGTGAGCCTTTTCATTAACTTTTTAGAGAATTGCATATAGGTGTTTATGGATGATTTCACAGTCTATGGATGATTTTATAGTCCATGGATCTTCATTTGATGCATGTTTGGATAGTCTAGATAGAGTTCAGCATAAATGCATTGAAACTAACCTTGTTCTAAATTATGAAAAATGTCATTTTATGGGCAAGACATAGTTTTGGGGCATGTGATCTCAACTAAGGGAATTGTGGTAGATCCTGCCAAGGTAGATGTTATTTCACAATTGCCTTACCCCTCTTGTGTGCGAGAGGTTCATTCTTTTCTTGGTCATGCAAGTTTCTATCGCATGTTCATTAAAGATT
>NW_017724100.1:0-4050 GCF_001865875.1 Lupinus angustifolius | reverse complement strand
CCATTTCATTGCATTTCCTAGATTTCATTGTGAAGTATATGATTTTCTTAGGTGTTTCATTTTCTAGTTTTTGTGATCTTCTTGCATGACTCACTTTGGTGCATATCGGTTAGCATAGCCTTATTTCTTGATTTTTCCGAGGATTGCAAAAGGTTAAGTGTGGGGGTATTTGATGAACAATATATTACACACTATTCATAACCTTAATTTAGCATGATTGATGATTCTTGGTGCCTAATTGACTTTGTTTCACATGGTTTAATATTTTATACTTTATTGGACTAATATTCCTAAAATGAGTTAATTTAGGATTACTTAGCTTGATTAAATCTATTATCTTTTTCAGATCATATTTGGTACCAATGGCATTTTCGATATTATGGAAGTGGAGGATATGTGTTAAAGTGAAGATTGTATTTTTATTTTAGGAGTTTTTTATTTTAATTTAGCTTTGGGTCCATTGTTTAGGCCAAATTCGGTTTTATGTGTGTTGGAGGGGTTAAATTCGGATTCCCCACTCCAAACATAGACTTTACTTTTCCTCACTTTGAAACACACACATTCTCGTTTTCCCCCTTTTTTTGCACTGCTAGGGTTTCACTTCTTCTTCATTTTTCAATTTCGGTTTGTTCTTCCATTGCCATGGAAGGCTAAATTTATGGACTAAGTTCCTTTGGTATCACAACTCTTGAGGTTTTGTTATTAATGCATTTTCGATTTCTTTATTGTTGATTTCTTTTATCTTATTTCTGAATATGTTTTGTTTAATTCTATTGCTTAGAAGCTGGTTGATTTAGTTTATCTTCGCTTAGTTAATTTACTCTCTCTAGTGCATGAATGCTTAGTTCGTGTGAATTTGTTAATCGTTTCATGGTTATACTGATTTCGCCTAGTTAGAGGTTTAGGTTCTGGAACTTTGAATTGATTATCGCTCAGTTAATTGATTCTCAACATATTCAGAAGTAAATGGTTGAGATCTGAAAATAATCTTTTGATATCGAGGATTGAGTTGTGAACAAACGAACCAAAGGGATTTAGCCATTTTATCATATTGTTATTTACTGTTTCTGAATGTGCTTATTGTTCATACTATTCCAACAACAAAACCCCCCTTTGTGTGTGTGAGTATAAGGTGTTTGAAACTTTTCTTGAAAGATAATCCTTGGGAAATGACATAGGAGTCACTTCCTACTACTGCAGTTTTTAATTGTTATATTATTTGTAATCGGGTACGGCATTGATCAAAACCCAATTTGATCCCTTTAAAAGAGTATAAAATCTGCAACCTACGCTTAGCTCTCAACACATCCAATTTTCGTTAAGCGCACTATTTCGTATAGACAGGTTCGACCTTTCTGCTAGCCAAGTTGCACTTTGGCGCTCAGTGCATGTAATCATTGCAATGGGTGTAGAGAGTTCCACTAAGTGTATCCTGAACAGAACATTTTGTAAAATTTCGTCCTGATTTTCATTAGGTGCTAAGATTGCGCTGGGCGCAGGTATGGAAGCTGCTATTTGTGTTGAGCGTGGCGTTCAGAATCCTTATGATCCATTGAGTGTGGCTTCTGCGATGAGCCTGAGTTGTTTTTGTGTGTAAACTTAGTTTTTTCAATTTTTCTATAGTTTTGGCATGCACAAACACTCTAAGGGTAATATTTGGCAAATTTACATAAGCTATTTAGGAGCAATTAGCCAACAAATTGGACTATATTAAAAGTTAAAGTGCCACAAAATTGATTATTAATCTATGATATTTTGACACTTAACAGACATAGGAGAGTAAACAATGATGTATGCAACCTTAGTACAATACTCCATAATTGTTAATTTTTAGGTTATATTTTGTTAGACACATTCAAACTCTACGCTATGTTATTCAATATCATTGTCTGTCTTTCTCTAATCTTTTCTGTCAATTATGTTATGGGTCTCTTACTTATAGTTGTATTAGCTTCACCAAAATCTATCCTCAATTCATATTTTTTAATTACAAATCTATTGTAATTTTATTTTATGAGTTTTATTAATCATATGATCAATTTGAATCAATTATTTGCTATAACCAATTTAATTTTCATCAATCTTCTAATAATTTCAAATATAATCTACATTTCATAAAAAAAAATTATTAAGTCAGAAATTTAAATAAATATGTTGATGCAATTGTAAAATTAACAAAATTAATTAGATTAAGTTATAATAATACATATTTTTATAAAGGAAGGATTCATCTACAGTTAAGTTAAATCACACTAATTAAACTTATTATTAACCATTAATTAAAATAAATCTAATAGTTGATATTAATTCCTATCTTCTTTATTTTTATTTTTATTTTTATTTTTATTTTCTCTTTTCTCCAATAACTTATTATAGTTCATAACTTGTATTGTTTGAGTTGTTGCTCTCTCTTCCTTTGCATCCATCTTTTGTTCTTCTATCTCATAATCTCCTGCGTGGAACAGGGTTTTAGGGAGTGTAACAAATCACAAGTCATAATTGAATCGGTCAATGTCTCATGCCCAACTTGACCTCCTCCACCATCTATGGTTATTAAAAATAATTTGTTACATTTATATTTTTCTTCACTAAAATTATCAACTTGATCTTTGAAATCACAGTTTTTATCATTCAACCGTGTTCTTTGCTACTTTGAGTGAATAAGGAGAGAAAATCATATATGTGATAAAATTATCCATAATTCACAATTCATCTAAATTCAAGAAAATTAAATTTGTCCAAATTTATCCAATAGAGCTAATAGATTTAAAGGGATGGAATCCAATAAATAACTTTAGTAATGGATGGATTTGAATTCATCCATTATATCTATTGGATATTCATGGATATATACATTTATATGAATATCTAATCCAACCAAAAAACAAAAATTAAAAAATGAAGTTCTTTGCTTTTCAATTTCATTTAATATTGAAAAAAAAAATTCAAGCAAATTCATCTATGATTCTCATTCTCACTTTTAATATTTTATTAAATTGGTATCAATTATAAGACATGTATATGTAGTTAATATTAAAAGTTTATTCTTAAATACATAATGTATATAAGTATGAAAAAAATGTATGCATTAACAATGTATTAGTTTTATATATTTCACTCCATCATCCACAATTTATATTAAATCATCATTGATTCTTCAAAAAAGTAATTCAAATAAATGTTAGATCATAGAGTGATTATGTATAAATCTTTATACGGACAGTGTATCTATAAATATTTATTAAAACATTTACACATAGAACCTTAAATCGTCGCATGATTGTATAATATTGCAAAAATTAATTTTTTTTAAAAAGTTTAAAAAATTAATTTTTTTAAATGATTTTTAAAAGTTTTTTCTAAATGATTTTAAAAGTGATTTTATAAAAGGTGATTTTAAAAATGTTTTATTGAAATAGTAGTTCTTAAATAATGATTTTCTTCAATATTGTTTTTAGGTCCAATAAAAAAATCAAATAAATTGAATATCTATCCATTCAAATCCATGAAAATGAAGTCAAGGATGGATTAGTTAGATTGGTATGTGTAACACCGCGAATTTTACGATTTTGAATTATAATATTTTATTAATATTTTTATTAATTATATTTTCGAAAATGAATTCCTGGGAATTTTAGGTAAATAATTAGACGAAACTCTAGTTGAGTTTTAGTCTTGAAATTCTATTTCCAATTTGGTGGTAAACTTTCATGATTTTCGGAGACAGTCGATTTCGGACCACTGTCGGGGTCAAATCTCACCCGGTACGGCTCAAAAAGTGGTTTTTGAGTTCCATAACTCGGAATCGAATTCTGATCACGCCGTTGGCTTCGTAATCACATTTTGAGTCACGATAGACCTCAAGTTGGTCCATAACTATTTTCTAAAATATTTTGACTCGGAATGCCGAAATTAGAAGTTCCAACCGTAAAGTAAAATCGGACGATCATTTTTGGCTACTCGAATATTGGCCGACAATACTCGAGCATGGTTTTAATCGCGTGCGTTACGCTGAAGTCGTCGCGTCGCATGAGTCACTTCACAAAATCT
>NW_017724099.1:0-459 GCF_001865875.1 Lupinus angustifolius | reverse complement strand
GCACTTTGCAAAAATTTGGCAATTGGAAGATTTGAGAGTAAGTTACTCTCATCATCTTTTCTTCTTCATTTTCTTCTTCTTTCAATCTTCAATCTCATCACATTCAACCAATGGATGTTGATGATATTAAAGTATGTTGTTCATGAGTATGTCAAGAACATATTCAACCGTTGAAATTTTCTAAAACACTTTCTAACTCATTTTGGAAGCAAAACCGAAAATGAGTGTTCTTGAACTCATGAAAAATGTGTTTTGAAACTATGAACAAGTTGTTGTCAAGAAGTTATTACATTGTTTTAATCTATGAACTTTTACTTGTTTAAGCCTTTAACCATAGCTTTGGACAAGTTGGAAAATGGATGGATGAAAGAGTTTTAAGTATTTTAATAGTAATGAGTTTGGAAATATCGGCAAACTAATGAGTTTTATTATGGTAGTTACGAAGATTTTCGGCATTTG
>NW_017724098.1:0-1122 GCF_001865875.1 Lupinus angustifolius | reverse complement strand
TGTCCGAATATGACACCCGGATCTCCTAAACCATCTCAAAGGTTTTGGGGTTAACTTGGGTTTTAAGAAACCCAAGATTTTTATGTTTGAATGGTTTTGAATAGATATGATTGTTGATGAAATGTGTTGAATATTGTATATGAATGTTGTTGAGAACTTTTCTGTGTGCAGGTGTTTAAAAAACCATGTTTAAATGTGTTTCGGTTGTCGAAAATGGCAAAATTGGTATTCTGTCCAAGTCCTTGTCGCTTGGGCGAGGGGAAGTTTTGGTTCTGGAACTCCCTTGCCTGGGCGACAGAATCTCGCTTGGGCGAGCAAGCGTCGCCTGGGCGAGTAAGGGCCTCGCTTGGGCGAGAACGCCCAGAATTTTAATGAGCCCCTGGAACACTCTAGCTTGGGCGAGAGATGTCTCGCTTGAGCGAGGAGAGGCCTTGCTTGGGCGATAGTACCTTCGCCGGGGCGAGGAAGGGCCTCGCTTGGGCGAGAACGCCCAGGATTTTAATGAGCCCCTGGAACTCTCTCGCTTGGGCGAGAGATGTCTCGCTTGGGCGATAGTACCTTCGCCTGGGCGAGGAAGACTTCAGTTTATTTGAGATTTAAAGATGAATTGCCGCTTGGGCGACTAATCCCCGCTTTGGCAAGGGACAATGTGGAAAAATTGAAATAAGATGATGTTGTGAACAATGCGATGAACCCAGGTAGGGTGTGTTGTGATATAAAAGTTGTGGAATGAGATCATGACTTAGATGAGAAGCAAGACTCCACAAAAGTGTGAAAGCATTGTTTATCTTTATGCCTTGTGGGGCAAGTATCCGACTTGAGGTCGTGAACTAGGGGGGTACCCTAGTAAGGATACATGATATCACAGAACAACTATCGACCGACCGTGAGAGACCTAGTCATGTGACCGTCTAGGATTATTCGGTGATGAGTTGTAGTGAATGAAATGTACTTTGAACATGTGCGGTTGACGTACTATCGGGTCCCACGAGAAGCATTCCTTGTCGGGAGATGGCTTAAGGATGGGCCGATCATGTGTTTGATTACTACATTTGCATTTGACTTTGACTAGGAATGCATCGCATTGTGACCATGAAGTAATGGAGAGGAAATAGACGGGAC
>NW_017724097.1:0-245 GCF_001865875.1 Lupinus angustifolius | reverse complement strand
GCTCGCCCGGGCGAGGGATGTCCAGAATTTCATCAAATTCCTGGGTTTTTTTCGCCTAAGCGAGACCCTTGCTCGCCTAGGCGAGGCTTGCTCGCCCAAGCGAGGATTTGGCTCCCGAGCGAGGAGTTCGAGAACCTAAAACTTCCCCTCGCCCAGTTCTCGCCCAAGCGACAGGGACTTGGACAAAATACCAATTTTGCCCTTTTCGGCTAATCAAACGTATTTTCACATGGTTTTTCAAACAC
>NW_017724096.1:0-22390 GCF_001865875.1 Lupinus angustifolius | reverse complement strand
TATGTTCTTGACATGCTCATGAACATCATACTTAAATCTCATCAACATCCATTGGTTGAATGTTGAGAGATCAAGGTTTGAAGATTGAAGAAGAAAGTGAAAAATGAGAGAAAAGATGAAGAGAAGATTTACCTTCTCTTAGAAAATTTGAAAAATGAGAGAGTGTGAGAGAAGTGTGGAGTGAGGAGTGCTTAAGGGGAGAGGGAAATCTTCCCTCCTAGGAAATCATGAAAATCTCCTAGGGTGGCTCTCCTAGGGTGGTTAATGGTGAGATTGAGTGATTTGCTAAAGTGATGTGAGGTTTGCTTTATGGAAAGGCAAATCTCGCATCCCAATGCGAAACGACCACTTCACGGACACGTGCGATAAACATGCTCAAGTATTATCGGCTAATACCCGATCGGATATTATAAATCGCCCGATCGTAATATCCGATTAGAATTTCGGACACGTGCGATAAACATGCTCGAGTATTATCGGCTAATACCCGATCGGATATTATAAATCGCCCGATCGTAATATCCGATTAGAATTTCGGATTTCGGCATTCCGAGTGAAAAATATTTAGAAAATAGTTATAAGTGTATTCAGGGTCTATATTGACTCGAAATGAAATTACGAAGCCAACAGTGCGATCGGAATTCAATTCCGAGTTACGGAACTCAAAAACCACTTTTTGAGCCGTACCGGGTGGATTTCGGCCCCGACAGTGGTTCAGAACCGACTGTCTCCGAAAATTACCAAAATTTACCACAAGATAGGAAATAAAATTTCAAGACTAAAACTCAACTAGAGTTTCGTCTAATTCTTTACCAAAATTTCCCAAAAATTCATTTTCGAATATATAATTAATGAAAATATTAGTAAAATCTTATAATTCAAAATCGTAAAATTCGCGGTATTACATATTCATCTTTTGTTCATGAACCAGCAAGGAACTTTGAAGCTCATCAAGGGAGAGCTCATCTGTGTCATTGGATTCTTCAATTGAACACACCACATAGTCAAATTGTGGTGTGGGTGAGCGTAGAATTTTTTCTACAATAAGGGTGTCTCCCATCTTCTCTCCATGAACTCGCATGTTGTTTGCAATACTCATGACCCTTGCACAATAGGTAGTAACTGACTCACCTTCCTTCATTTGCAGAATTTCAAAGTCCTTTCTCAAAGCTTGAAGCTGGGCACGTTTGACTCTTGAGGAGCCTTGATATTTCTTTTTCATGCTCCAATGATATTTCTTTCGGAGACCATTATCTCAACATATTATTTTTAGGGCTTTTAGCAGAAGACAAATTGCAACAGGACTATGTATCTCTCTCTCTCAAAAAAAAATTCGGTGGCTCTTGATATCACTGTTAACTTGCAATTGAAACTGAAAAATGGGATGACTATTATTCATTAAGATAGGCCTTTAAATAGGCATTACAGCAGATAACAAAATAACCACTATCAGTAAAATATTCCTAAACAATAACTATCCATTACCCACTAAACAACTAAAATAGAGCACTCTCAATTCATATAGACTTAGTCTTAATAACTAACATTTATTCTAAAACAGAAAAACAAACAAATAAATCTTAACAATTTGATGTTGATGTTAAAAAACTTATATTATATACATTATATGTACTAAACCTACTTCTCACACTTCGATCTTATTGTAGAAGGATTATTTGTTCAATTAGGTGTTGACTTTATTATTATTTGATCTACTTTGAGATTATTGTATCACTCAATTGTTTTTAAATATTTTTAGATTTCTCAAATATTTCTAGTTTTTGCAAGATACGAGATTTTCTAAACCCAAGGAATGTGAACTTTTCATCCTAACAAACCCGACCCAAGCTCGTCCCAAATTTAGATGGATTGATGTTAGGATAGGCAAAACACTCAATCGACTTGCCCTTTTTTACTACCCACAATCCTTTGCTTTGCAAGCATTGCTTGTATTCTTCATCTACTATCTCTAAAAAAACAAAATAAAAGAATGTTAATCAAAGGAAATAGTTAGCATTATCATTCCTTAACACATGTAATCAACATGTAGCCTTAGTTTGGTTATAGAGAGAAAGAGAGAAGTTGAGGGGAGAGAAGATGAAGAGAAAGTGAATCTATCTTTCATTTGGTTGAGAAGAGAGAAATAAAAAAGAACAAGATCCTCTTCATTAATGGAGAGACAAATGATTGTTTGTCTTAATATTTTTAATGATAAAAATGTGATTTCATAATAAATAAAAGGATAAAAATGTCATAGTTGTCTTTTGTGTGTTATTATGTAACATTTATCTCTCCATTAATGAAGATGATCCTTACTCAATAAAAAAATATATGGGATCTATTAAAACTCTTTCTCTCCATAGGTGAGGAGAAGTGATAAAAAGTATGAACTGTCAAAATCAACCATTTTAATACTCTCTATGTTATATTATTATTTATTTTTACACATAATTTTCCACAATTATTTTCTTTTATATTTTTTACTTCGTAAACATTATTTAAAATTATAGCAATATAATTTTGACAATAAATTTTGAAAGTGTGATTCATAAAATTTTAATTAGTAATAAAATATTTTTTAGTGTATGAGTATTTTTGTTATTCAAGAATTTATATATAAAATTTCTCTTCTCTTTCTCTCATATCAAACAAAATAAAAATTTACTCAATTTCTCTCTCTTTTCTTTCTCACCTTTCTCTTTTTCCATTTTTTCTCTTCTCATTTTTTACTCTTCAACCAAACAAAGCGGAAAAAAAATTGTATGCTATAATTCTTAATTTGAAATATGTACATGTTATGAATAAATTGTGTAGCTCAAATTAGTTTTGCATGCTATAATTCTTATTTTATGTTAAAAATAATTAACTTCGATCTATTAGTCACACTCAATACATCATTTTGTTTTGTAAGAATCCCCAAACATTATTGATGCATGATTAGTTTGGGTGTTACATGTTATATGTCTACTTGCACTCAAGTGAGGATTATCTTACATAAGATACATGTGCAACACGAAAAAAAAGTGCCAAAATATTATCATCTTGTAAGATAGTAGATATCATGGTACGTCCCACTGAATTTTGGAGAGATATTGAATGAGTATAATATGTATATATTATCAATGTAAAATTTATATATACTCCATACATTTTTCATTTGTATCATTTTTTTAAGAGTTAATGATAATTAAATATGAATGATAAATGATGCAATAATAATATATAAAATTCTTACACCAACATTAGGGGCGAGCAGGACCTGACCCTACTCGCTTGCCCGATACAACCTGATCATGATCGAGCCTAACTAGGGTCGGTCTCATCGGGTCTATGGTCAGGTTCGAGTTCAAAAATTAGACCGAATCAATATTTAGGGTCGGGTAGGGACCAAACATGACCCGACCCGTCTCATGATCACTCATTCATCATGTTTGTATGTGTCTCTATTCAAATGTGTACATAGTAATAACACATTTTTGGTCAAAAATATTATTATTCTTTAATTTTTTTCATCATATATACATGATTAATAATATATATACATGAGGAGGGATCCACTTACTCCAAAAGTAAGTTTTTTAAAGTTACTCCACATCCTAGCCATCAATTCTAAGGACATCTAATGGTTTAGATCTACTCACTAATCCCTAGAATTGATGGCTAGGATCAGGAGTAAATTTAAAAAACTTACTCTTTGAGTAAGTGGATCTCTTACCTATATACATATATCATTTTATATATCAAATTACATATTCATAGTAATAAATAATATTGAGAAGACTTTATCTAAAATAATGAGTATGCATTATTTTTAATTGAATTTAGGTCGAGTTTAGGTATAAAGGCCGACTCGGTCGATATTTAGGGTTAGGTTCAGATATAAAGGTTGATTTGGTCGATATTTAGGGCCGAGCTAACTTCAGATCTAGATCTGAATTAAAAAAATGATCCGATCAATATTTTGAACCGAACAGGGACAAACCTTAATCCATGCCAACTCATTTAATCCTGAGTGCCATTACACACATTTCTTCCTCTAATTAATTTAAAGAGAATGAATACTAGGATGTGACCTATAGGCCAACCCATCGTCCGTGGTCAATCTTGTTCACTCTACTGAACTCAATAAACCCTTATGCCTTATACCCTCCTTAAAGTCTGGTGTCAATTTGCTACATCATTGTACAATCAATTAATTAGACCAACTACTTGCAAAAATAAAAATAAAAAATGTTGAATATTCGAATTCCATAGCATATAATTCATTACACCTATCAGGCTACGCATTAAAAATGCATGGTCAGCGAATTTGTTGTGTATTTACTTTACGTTTTCTTTTTTTGTTGGTACATATTTATGAATTATGAGCAGTGTGATATTTAAACTTGCACTGGTCCATAATGTGTGACTGTGTATATACATTTATACATATATACAGATTACAGAGGGATAAGGTTAAGTGTTTGTTTTACAAAAAAAAAATTAGTGCCTGTAATTTTTCTCTATATTTTATGTGAAATAAAGTTTGGGGGATACGCTAAATTACAAAAAGAAATCACTTGTGAACATTGATCTGATCCAACGACTAATTCCAAATTAGTTTTTAATGAGGCTGGTTATAACTTTATAGTAAATCCATTTTTACCGAGTTGTGCCCCATACAAAAGTGGTTGTCGTAGAGAAATTAAATTGTGCTCTCACATAAATTTTATCATGAAGATTATTGCTAAAAGAATAATGTTATATCATCTACTAAATTCCTCTATCCATAAAAGAATGACATATGTAACTTATAAACCAATTATTGATAAATAAAATATCATTTTATAACATATGTCACTTTCTTATGGGTATGAGGATTATTATGAGAATTTAATATGATGATATATATGATCATCCACTTAAGATTTTTTAACCATTACCTTCAATCCAAGGGTAGAAATAGGGGTGATCAGGAATTGACCCTGCTCGCTCAACCAGTATGGCCTGACATTACCAGGTTAGACCTAGTCAATATTTAGGGTCGGGTAGGGACCAAAAATGACTTGGCTCACTCATAATATATATATATATTATGTCTATGTTCAATTATGAACAGAGTAATGAAACTTTTTGGTTGAAAATATCGTTGATTTTCTAATTTTTCCATCATATATGATTAATAATATATATGTATAATCATTTTATATGTCAAATTACATATTTATAATAATAAGTAATATTGAGAAGACTTTATCTAAAATGAGTATGCATTATATTTAATCGGGTCTAGGTTCGGGTTTAAAGACTGACCCAGTCAATATTTAGGCTCGGGTTTCATTCGGGTTTAAGGTTGAATCTGAGTTCAAAAAATGACTCAACCAACTTTTAGAGCCAAATAAGGGATAAGCCTTAACTCATGCTCACCCCTAGGTAGAGTTGGGGGTGAGCATGGGCTGGGTTAAAACGAGTTAAGGTTTGTCCTTACCCGACTCTAAATATTGGTCGGGTCATTTTTTTGAACCCGGATTCGGCCCTAAACCGAAGCTAACATGACCCTAAATAACAATCGGATCAACCTTTAAATGTAACACCCCAGTTCTGACATGTGACCTTCCAGACCCATGAATATACTGGGCGTGTCACCCATTAAGCTTAAATACTCCCTGCAGTATTTTATTCCCCTCCTAGGGGAGCTTTCCGCGACTCGAATCCGTGAACTCGGAGATAAATAACCACTATACCACTAAGTCGCTACCATTAAGTTAGACACTTTTTTTTGTAACACCTCAGTTCTGACATGCGACCTTCCAGTTCTGACATGCGACCTCCCAGTTCTGACTAGCTTAATGATAGCGACTCAGTGATATAATGACTATATCCTTGAGGTCACGGGTTCGAGTCGCGGAAGGCACCCTTTGGAGGGGAATAAAAAACTGCAGGGGCTATTTAAGCTTAATGGGTGGCACACTGAAGTATTCATGGGTCTGAGAGATCGCATGTCAGAACTGAAGTGTTACATTAAACCCGATCCGACCCTAGACCTGATTAAATATAATGCATACTCATTTTAGATAAAGACTTCTCAATATTATTTATTATTATGAATATGTAGTTTGACATATAAAATGATATGTATATATTATTAATTGTGTATATATTATGAAAAAACTAAAGAATAAATGATACTTATGACCAAAAGGGTATCATTACTCTATACACATTTGAGTAGAAACACATACAAATATGATCAGTGAAAGACCATGGGACGGAACATATCGGGTTATGTTTGGTCCCTACCCGACCCTAAATATTGGCCAGATCTATTTTTGAACCCGAACTCGACCCTATTTGGACCCAATCATAATCGGATCGTGCCAGATGAGTGGATAGGGTCAGGTCCTGCTCACCCCTAGGTAGAGACAAGCCTTACGAAATAAAAAAAATCCATTTCTATAAAGGGGCTGGGAGCATGAGGCAATTGATGAAATACTCAGATTTGTTAGGAAATCGATCTCCTAAACTTTAATTATTGTTTTTTTATTATTGTTAGTTTTTAGGAGTTTTGACACAATAATTTAACCGCTATGAAGATTTGATAAAAGGGCATACAACAAAACATTCCAGTACCTCTTAATTTCCATATTTCACTATGAAAGTGTAAGAGCCATATATACAAAACCAGCAAATAATGTATCTTTAACACGAGTTCCTAAATTAATAAGACCTTAATCTAATAATTTAAGGTCCTACTAAATCTTTATGTATCATCATATTAATCTAAAAGTTAAATATTTGATTCATATTAGCAACATTTTTTGGAAGGACATTCATATATTCATAGATGACTAGATATCATTGCTCATAAAAAGTGGGTTATTCTTTATGTGAAAGCTAATAATTTGTTAGTATGAGAGCAGCTTCCTTTGGAGATGAGTAGTATAGTCAAATTTTCACAATTCTACCATTTTCTTTGTATGTTTTATTATTATTTTTATTCTTACTTTCACAGTTTACTTAATTCATATTCTTTTGTAATTTTTAAATTTCCCCCGGCTTTTATTTCTCTGTTAGTTCCTTTGCTTGCTAAGGAAACCTTATTTTGTAGAGGGGACTAGTTTGCATTTCATAAATAATATTAAAACTTAATTGATATTAAGAAATTAGATTAATTGATGAAAAAAATATCATATTAATTTTAATTTTAAACACATAGTATGCCAAAATATTGATAGTTTTTTTTAAAATAAAAATATTGTTTACAATGAGATGTCACCATTAGACCAACATTAGATTCTGCTAAGTATGTTTCATTACAATGAGATCTCATAGATCTAACATGACTTTATACTATTAGACTAATATTTTGTTGGTATTTTTGTCTTGCTATATTTCTTATTTGATAGTCAACAATATTTTAACCAAAATTTAAAATTTATATCTTATCTTATAAATAAACTATTCAAGTGTTGAGATTATCTCCTATCTCCATCCACTCGTAAAATAATAGAAAGGCTAAGTTAGCTCTCCCCTTTTGGACTTCACGGTTTTGTATTATTATTATTTTATTTGGGAAAATTGTTATTTCTCAGACAATTTTATACGAATCAAATAAAATTATTATTGGTGATAAAACTCTCGCTTCAAACATTTAATGCGGCTAAACTATTGAGTAAGTTAGATCAATTTCTGTGGGATGTTAGCTGATACAAGTCTCGCTAATAACAACTCATTATTCTATATATTTCTTCGTGAAGATAGTAATTACACAAAAATTAAGATATTTTAATGAGTTTAAAATTTACGTATCGTCAATGTAATTTTTTTACACTATCAATATATCATTGGTTTATATTACTTTTATTTGAGAGAATTAATAATAGTTTATACATGAATGATTTACTGACAGTGTAAAAAATATTTACTCTTCCGTGTATATATTAAATCCTATTTTAATTTCATCAATCTTGATTGATATAAATCCATATAACTTGGGCCAACACATATAATACACCCCTATTCAAATTTTTTGGCTCAAGGAAACCAAATCTCCTATTTCTATTACCCTAAAGTTTACTAGAAATATTTTTGGTTCAGGAATAAATTTGTGGGTTGTTTGTTGCAATTGCATGTTGCAAGATAATTTTAATACAATTTTCATCGAAAAAAAGATAAATTTAATACAATTAATAAAGACATGCACAGAGAGAAGGCCCTCTTTAAAAGCAAAATGAATTCACTATTCGTTGAGGCCACCCCACCTAGTCCATCTTAAACGTACGGAACATTGGTTGCAATTTCAAGCCAAATTTAAAGCCCACGAGTTGCAACGTCTTCACATTAATCTCACCACCATGCTATTGTGATGTTATATTATGAATTCACATGAATTTAGAAATTAAGCACACCTTCTGAATTTTCTTACTGTGAAAAAAATGTGAAGGTAAAGCTTCTGAATTTTCATATATATACTCTTTTTTTTCTTTTTTAGGAAGAATTATATAACTGGACTTAAAATTACATATTTAATTAATAAATATTAAAATGTTAGGTTTATCAATACTTTTCCTTATATAACCTTTAACTCGCTCATTCTTTTTTAATACAATACTTCTTCAACTTTTTTTCACATTTGCTTCATTATACCTAATAAAACCCAATGGATGAAATCTTGATCCAGTGAGTGAAGAAGAATCATATCTTAGCCATAAATCTAAAAGCTTTGGGTTTAAGAATCTTCTTTTCCACTGTATTCACATTAAATTTGTCAATTTCTTCATATCTGAGAGCATTCTTTTGCCTTGGAAGCGCCATATTCTCTTAGATGAATAGATGATATATACTACCATTATATATATAGAACATAATGATTTTGGCTTCTGGTAGCTCTTATTAAAACCCCACGACAATGACCATTACATGAAAGCAGCTTAGAATTTATTAAGATTACTAAAATGTCCACTTCTACATTGACACCATTTTGTTATCCCCATAATTAATATTTTATCAAGGAGTTGCAAAAATCATCACATTTGATTTTCCAATGAAATTGGATTTTGAGTTACAATTCGGAATTACATTTTCAATTCTACTCGTCAAACAAATCTTTTTCACAAATGGTTTAGAAGCATAAATTTTATGTCCAAGTCATGCAAAGAATTAGAGCATAATACCCCAAAATTGGAGAGGACAATAGTGACATTGGTAATGTGACAAGAGTGGTGATAGTATCAATGATAATAACAATAGTGGTGATGAAAGAAACAAGAGTAACAATAATAAGTAATACAATGGTGGTAGGAACTTTGAATAGAGATGACAACGAGCATGAGCAAGCACGGTAGTAGCTATTCGCTATCTATTTTAAAATAAGAGAGCATTATTCATATCAACCCGTATTCGTATGGGTATTCATGTGTGGGTTTTTCGTGGGTATTTCTGAGTACTCGCAGATACAACAGGTACTCATGAGTTTCCTATATTATAAATGAATTTCTAACTTCCTACTTCTATTATATTTCAAATAAGATGAAACTTAATTATTTTTGTGCCTTTCGATTAAATATTTGGCAAAAATGCTAAATCTATTGGTGTTTTCTATTTGTGTGATTTGTTGTTCCCATTTCCTTAACAAAAAATATATATTCTATTTGTAAGACGTGTATTTCTATATATATAATAATACTTGTAGGGTGTTTCACTACCAAATTTAATAAAATATGTAAACAAAGTAAAAAAAAAAAGTAAAGGGAAAATATGTACATAGTGAATGAATGTTATGATAGTTTACTTTTTATTTTAATTAAAGATAATATAGTAATCATGTAAATAACGGGTATCTGCGGGCACATGTACCATAATACCCTTACTGCCTGTATGGACTATGAGTATTTTTTAAACTCGTTTGTAAAACCTGCGGGTACCCGTTTGTGACTCGTACCCATGCCCGTACAGGTTTTACCCGCGAGTATGAGTTTTTTCTCATCCTTAACTCTGAGGAGCATTGATATTCTTGAGTAATGTAAATTAAAGGATATAAGGATCATTCTCCTATGGTTTTTCTATGTATTTCCACATAACTGTCATCTCAAGTCATGGAGAGAAGTCTGACTCAGTATTCTTCTGTTTTTATAAACAAATATTAGTATGTTAGTATTTTATTATGGAAGAGATTTGAACTTTCAACTTTTTTATCACTTCACTTTTTAAGTACTCCATTTTAACCATTTGACCACCTTATATACATTAAAGGCATATCTAATCATGAAATTATAATCCATTCTTTGGGTGGAGGTGAAGAATTGAGAATGATTTAAGTTAATCATACTATAATTTTGTGAAGTAGTCTCTAAATATTAAATATATTATAATTCCATGAAATAGACTTGATATTAATTATATTATAAATCCTTTATTAATTATATTATAATTTCAAATAGACTCTTGATAATTGAAATTTCAAGGATAAATTTCAAATCCAAAGCTGCAATTCAATGGCCGGTTACTCGTGTCAATTGTATAAGAGGAAGTGATAAGCAATTCAACATAAAAATAAGTATATACTTATAATGAATCTTCATATCTAAGCCTTCTCATAAGTTTAAAAAAACGAACTTGGAATTCTCAGGAGGATTTCAAAACCCAGATTGTTATGTAACAAATTTCATAATTATCTCATTGTATTTGGGATTAGCTATAAAACAACTAAATTATTTCAACTATTGACTATATGCATATTATATTATTGTTTTAATCGGTTATAGTAAAATTAGTTTAATGTTTGAATATGTTTGTTAAAAAACAATTTTAAATAATACATTTCCAATGAATTGTGTATAATTTTTTATATAGTAATTGAAAATAAAGGAGTATAAAGTTGTTCCTATCTGGCACCTTCTGATTAAAGAGCTGATAGATTTATGGAGTTATCCACATTTATATGGTTAACAAATCACATATAAGTGGTGACTGGTAGTTCGAATAATTCAACAGAACCTAAAGTGATAAGTTAGTTTTTCTTCTATGAGTTGTTGTATTTTCAATTTTAATATAATGATGGTTAAGTGAGTCAAGTGGAGATATATTTATGCACAATTAATGTATCATTAACCGTCTATTTTTATTACTGAATAATTAAATATGAATGCTGAATAGTGTAGTAACAAAATAAAATACTATTATACTATAAGTGCATATATTCTTTTTCTCTATTTCTTATTTGTATGTCATCATCCATGAGAAATGAGAAAGTAGGGGTGTGTTTATTTTGGTTATTTTCTGTTTTCATTTTCAATAAAATTAGAAAATGAGTGTGAAAACATGTTTGTCTTGTTTTTTCATTTCATATTTCAGAAAATATGAGCTTCATTTCCTGAAAATTTGAAAATGAAAAATGTCATTTCCAACATTTTCAACAATGAAGCAATGATATTTCATTGAATTTTAAGACATTTTACTTCATGTGTTCTATATCTTTGGATGTTTTAACTTTTTCATATTATTCCAATTTTTTTGATGTTTTGAAAATTCCATACACATTTATATATTACTCATATTTCCTATTATACCCATATATATTACTCATTTTTTCACTACATGTTTCTTCATTTCTTTTTAATACATTTTTCAAAATGCATTAAATATGATTATTTTAATCAAATTTTTATATCATTTAATAATTTCTTAAAGTATGTACATAATCTTAAAGAATGAATGATTTATTTCTCAAATATAATTTCTTAAAGTATCATTTATTTTAATTATTTATAATGAATGATTTTGAAAATGAAAATGATAATAATAAACATGTTTTGAAAAAATTAAAACATGAAAATAAAAACTTTTTTTTGAAAATGAAAATAGAAAATAAAAACGGAGAAGATATTTTGAAACAAAAGACACCCTAAATTTTCAATAACAATGAGATTGTCTATTTATAGCAAACAGAAGCACAACATTTAAAGCATGTTACATGAACCTATGCCACGTTGACCATTAAGTTCCACATAAGGAAAATGAAATTGCCCCTTCAAAGTTGATTTTTCTCACTTCACTAGATTTCATCATTTCCTCTACATAAGATTTTGACCTTTTCGTGCATAAGAAAAATGTGACTTAACAACTCTTCTCCTTACAATTTTTATTTCTTTATGACTATTTGTGATAAAACGAAAGTATAGTGTACAAATAGTAAAATCCATTTTTCCAACATATACAATATATTTTATTGAATAAACACTCAAATGTTCTTTAAGTTTGCTGAAGCGTATCACTATTTTTTCCAATAAAATACACCAATTCATTATATATAACCGAAATATACTTATATAGTCTCATATTCATTTTAATAAATTTGTATTGTGAGACGGTAGTTTATAAACGTGAAGTTAGTTAAAAACTTTATGATTATAGCTGAGGGAGCTAATAAATGTTTTGACTAACTTTAAGATTAACTAATTGAATTAGAGCAATTTAAAATGGTTGATGCGAAAATTTATTAAATTACTAAAAAACATGTAATATTTTATTGGTTGGAATAAAAAATACGATTTCCTAAAAAATTTAAAAATATAAATGATACATGATTTCTTAAAAGCTATCATGATTATTCAAAAACCACTTCCAAACACTACAGTACTACACTATTTCCTTTTCAAAGCTTTAATTTCTTGATGCAGTAGTCAACCTTACATGCTTATTGTTCACCCTCACTATAAGTTCTTAGATATAATCGACTATAGTATTTAAAATTTTAAATAAGTCTAAAGTCCCCATTCGTATATTATATTAAAAATACAAGTATTTAGTTTTCAAAAAAAGTTCTTCGATTTTTAATATTTGAAGGTTTTAAAAGAACGTTTGACTAAACAAATTATGTTTGTAAAAAATAAATCAATTGAAGCATTTTGTAACCTCATATACATTATTTTTAATTGGTTTCTTAATACTTTTATGAGCATATTTTAAAAGGTCACAATTATCGCTTTTGCCGGAGTAGTCTGTATATTTATGTAGATAAATTTGGGATGATTTGTGTCGGAAAAAAAATTAATTTATATAATTTTACTAAAATTTAGAGGGTATCGACTTAATTTATCCTAACACTATATTATCGAACCAAAACTGTAAATGACATTTTAACATTATTAAATCTCAAAATTAATGGATTTATATATTACCAGTATTATATCATTATTAAATTTTAAATATTGATGACCAAATATTCTAAATATTTAATTACCCACGCTAAGCTATTAAATATATGAGTATCTTATTTCATTTCAAATATTAATGGCATTAATGTTTTTTTGATATAACCAATAATATTCATTTACTTTATGGGTAAGGAACTAATATCATTCCTTATGTCGATTGATCTTCTCACAAATGTTGTTCTAAAAAATTGAATGACTTAATTTGTCCTAATATAAATCCTTAGGATATTATACCATTATATCAACGTCTAGTTGGTTAATGATAATATATTATGAAACAACGTCATTAAATTTAAAATTCAAATATGATTAAATATTAGAAATATAACACTAAATTAAAAAAATTAAGGAAATTTTAATAATATTAAACCTCAACATTATTGAATTTATATATTTTATTAAATTTCAAATATTAACGACCCTATATTAAAAACTGTTAACTACTTATTAGGACTCTATCTATATTTATATATACTAGTGTGTACAGGCACGAAGTGTCTGCCGACGAATATTGTGTGAAATTATATATTCAATTTTTATATATTTCATTTTCTGAATTAAAATGTATTTGTTGTGTTTGGTGTACTTTATATTATATTTTTGTGTGTTTATGATAATGTTTAATTTAAGGTGAGATATGTGATTAATTAATGTATTGGTAGTAGTTGCTTAGGATTATATAATTTTTTTGTAAAAACTAAATAATATTAAGGACAATATAGGAAATGAAAATTACACCATTATGGAAGTTATTTCAAGTTTTGACTTTATATATAGTATAGATATAGATATACTATATATCTATACTATATATAAAACCAAAACATTGTGTAACTTCCACCATGGTATAATTTTTACTTCCTATTTCACCCTTAACATTGTTTAATTTTTACAAAAAAAACATATAATCATAAATAACCACCATCAACCTAATAATTAATCATATCTCTCACCTTACAGTGAACATTATCATAAATACAAAAAAGTTATAATATAAAGTATACAAAATATAAAAAATACATTCTAATTCTAAAAAATGAAATATATAAAATTGAATACGTAATACTAGCATACAATATTGACGACAGACACGAAGTACCTGTGTACACTAGTATATATAAAGTCAAAACATCTTATAACTACCTAATATGGTGTAATTTTTTATTGCCTATTTTACCCTTCTAATTTCTATACTTCTATACTATGTATATATATACTATATATAAAGTCAAAATATCTTATAACTACCTAATATGATGTAATTTCTTATTACCTATTTTACCCTTCTAATTTCTATACTTTTATACTATGTATAAAGTCAAAACATCTTATAACTATCTAATATGATGTAATTTCTTATTGCCTATTTTACCCTTCTAATTTCTATACTTCTATATCTATACTATATATAAAGTCAAAACATCTTATAACTACCTAATATGGTGTAATTTCTTATTGCCTATTTTACTCTTCTAATTAGCTATTATTACAATGTTTTTATACATAATAAAAATATTAATAGGAGTTAGAGAAAGTTACCTACCTAAAAATATCATATTATCAATGTAGTTTTTTAAAAGAATCACAATTCATTTTCAAATTTCTGTTATCACAAAAAATATAATATCATGTACACCCAATATAAAAATTGTGATATAATTCTCTTAAATAAGATATATAAAAATTAAATATTTAATACTAGGAAATAAAAATGCGGGCTAGCAGACACGAAATGTCTATTAACACGCTAGTTTATAATAAAGATGTATTGCCCTTGAAAATAAACACTTCTTTTTAATGTATATTTATTATTGGATGGTTAAGTTAAGATTTCCATGCATTTGATATAAATTATTTTTCATTAGTTTCATCTAAATTGTATGTATATATATATATATAATCATTTTCAAATAAATTTGATATGTTAACAACACTCTTATGTGATATTATATAATTATGACATTTTGAACTAATTTTTTTTATTAAAAATATAAATATTGATTTATTATTAAAAATACTATTATTACAACTATCAAAATTATTTTAATATCATTAAAATTAAAACACTTTATACTTTCTCATGTGTATTATTTAACTAAAATTATTAATGAAAATATATTTGAAAAAAATAATCAAACTATTAAATATATGCATTAGTTTTATTTAATTCTAAATATTAATGATATTATACAATGATATGTTTTCATTAATTTTAACTTTTATTTTACTACTATTATTGCTAAATTAAAACGGTTCGTGATATTTTAATATTATTAAATTTCAAATATAGGTGACTCTGTATTCTAAATAATTAATTGTACTCTATCTATCATACTTAATAAAGAGAAAACACAAAATAATTACTTTTAGTATATATTTACTTACTTTACCCTTCATAATTTATAATTTTATGTTTATGTAAATTATTATCATATCTATGTAAATTAGTATTTAGTATGTAAACTGCCAGAACAATTGTTAACTACTATAATTTTTACATTTTGAAGTGAACATGACATAAAAAGGTGAATAATTGAATTATGCATATGGCTTAAGTGAACGACCTAATGATAACAATTTTTCTTTTTTCCTTTTTGAATAAAACTGTATATCATGGTCTAGCTCACAAAACTATAAAATTATATATCAATATTACAATACATTTTTCTCTCTCTATTTTTATTATACTTTTTTCTTCTAATTTTTAGATATTTCTCTTCTTTATCCTTTTTTGATTATTTTGTCTTTAATATAGACTATACATTACAAATAATAGAAAAGTGAATTGACAAAGACACAATTATGCCCGTCATCACGCTAGTACTACTAAATGTATAAATCTTATTGTTTAGTTCCATATATTTTAGTGGCGTTATATAATGAATATTCATCAAATGCTTTGCAAATTATATGTCCTTTTCTATTTCAGACATATTAATAAAAGTATGTAAAAGTAACTATTATTTTAAAATTTATAAGAGTATAATATCTATATATTAAAATTGTAAAGATTTATACATAGTCATAATATTATTTACCATTCATTTGAATTATTTTTTGAAGAACCAATAATAATTAAAATGAATGTTGGATAAATGTAGTGACACAATATCTGAGTTTATACATTTTTTCTCAATTTATAAAAGAAATATGTAAACATTTTAAAATTATCTCTCCGTTCATTTTATGAAAAATTAATGATTTGTTGAAATATAAAGGGAGTGATAAATATATAGTGTAATTATTGATGATATACTCAATATGAATTATTTAATATTACCTAAATATTATAAAGAACATAAAATATGTATTGTGAGTGTACAAATTTATAATAGTTAATACATCATTTACCATTTTAATTATAATATCATTTTTTCGAAGAATCAATACTGATTAAAAATGAATAGTAAATAATGTAATGTCAGTGTGTATCAGTGTACATATATTCTTTTCTCTATTATACGTGGACTTATAATATCTTATTAAACGCGACTTCTAACCATGTATAGAAGTAATAGTATTGGGTTTTATTAAAAAATACATATTATTAAATTTAAATATATAATAACATTATTATATTCATTTTAACATGTTTCAATACTATATTACAAGCAACAGGAAAGCTTTTGAGTTTTGGTGCATAATTTATGGATGAAAATAATTCATGTAATTAATTGTGAAAAATAATATAAAGGTATTTTAGTCAATATAAACCATTTTTTACATTATTTAATTATTTATTCATATTTGTACATAACCTTAAATATTAATATATAAGAACTGAAGAAGTAATATTCATATATTAACATTATTATAAATTGAAAATAATAATTACATTTCTATATTTTTAAGTCCCGAAACTTGAAGGATTTATATATTACTATATTATTGTTAATAATTTCAAATATTAATGAGCTTATATCCTAAATAATTAATTACAATGTATACTATTTAATATATTATTTAATTATTTAATTAAAAAATGATAACAAGGTTACAGAATGAAATAGTTTCATCAAAATTAAAATTTAAGTAATAGTATTTATAAAACTATTATTAAATAAAACTCACAGTGAAGTTTTATAATATTATATTCAAACAACTGGATTTATATAATAAAATTTGGAACATTAATGACCCTATATCTAAAATTGAATGTATTTTGACATGTTGAGTACATTTTAACATATAAAAAAATCTGTACATACCTTTGATTCATTTTATTTTAGTTTTTTTCTCAATAATTTGTTTAGTTCCAAATTTATTTATTTTGATAACTTTATCTCTTAAAATTTTAACTAAGTTATATGTATTTAAAAATTACAGTTAATAAAAGTTATTTATCATTTATATTAATTTGATAATTAGCTATGAGTGAGGAATAATAATATAATATATTAATGATAATTAGCAGGAAGCTATTTGAAATCTTGAAACATATGCAATATTGGGGAAATTATTCTGAGGTCTTTGATATATTTTAAAACCACATAATTTACAAATCTTTAAACTTCACAATTTAAATTAATACATGCCTTGCATGCAGGGGGGGGGGCATGGTAAAGCTATAAATGACAATACAAATTTTCACAATGCAAAATTAGGCTAAAGGAAGCTATTGCAGGAAAAATTGAAGCCTGACTATAGTAAATGTTCCATAGCTCTCCCTGGCTCTGTTGTTGCATTGTCAAATCATGAATCATATTGAAGATAGAAAGCATTCTAATGGTGATAATACTGTATTCAAAGTAATCAATGGTCCAGTTGATAGTGATAAAAACAGCATGAGATACTGTAATGTCTGTTGGACCATGGTCCATGGGTATGTGTTGTACTTCCCAAAGCAAAGTGAGAATCCATGAAAAAACAACATACTCAGAACATGAGAGTAATATATCCAACATTAGATTCTGCTAAGTATGTTTCATTACATAGCAAAACAAAAACTTATTTTAAGTATAAAACAGTCAAGCTTATACCATTGACCATAGTCATTTAATATAGTTTGGTTTCATTTTCTTGGGGTATTGTTGAACATTTAAATTTGATGTTACCCTTAATTTACTATAGCTACAATTTTCAAAAATAAAAATTGGTGCTTACTACTAGCCATTAAATTATATTGGTGGGGTTGGATTTCTTAAATATGGGGTTTTAGCTTTAAAAGCTAGGTGTTTCTCTTGAGCTGTGTTGTTCTGAGACTCTTTTCTTAAACACCGACTCTCTCCCTAAGCAATGAATGAAAGAAAGGCCCTCCTTCCTGCAATTTTTAATTGCAATATTTACTACCAATTTCCTCTTCCTGCATACTTCTTGGGATTTTTCCAAACAATTAATACATTTCCTGGCCTCAATTTACACTCTTCTTCTACCCAATACTTCAATTCAATTCCATTCAATACAATTCATTACAATTCCATTCACTCTCTTTTTCTCTCTCTATACCTTATACCCCCACCTCTCTCCCCACAATTAAATTAAGCCTTAAATCACTACCCTTCTTTTTCCTTATATAAAATGGCCTCTAAGGTCCATTCTAACAACACAAGTCATCATTTTCTTGGTGGTGCCGGAGTTTCTTATGCCTCCAACCATCTTATTCTTCTTTTCATAATTCACCCTTTTTCTCTTATTCTCCTTTCACCTTCAAAACTCTTCTTTCACCAACCTCTCTCTCAGTGAGTGATCACCCTTTTTTCTTCTTTTTTCTATAGTAATAGTAACCACATATATTCTTTTCTATGATGCTGTTAGATATTAGTATATTACCTTTTAGTCACGGAATTATATATGTTTTGTTTTCTCCTTTTGTAGCTAATAACACTTGTTTTTTTTTTCTTTCTTCTTTGCAAGGGTATAACATAATTTGCAACAACAACAACAAAGAAGAAACTATGAGTCGCAGAAACGGAAGTGGTCCAAAACTTGACCTGAAGCTGAACCTATCACCACCAAGGGTTGATCACCACCGTGGACAGGAATCATCGCCGACGCGATCAGCGACGGTTTCACCAACATCACCACCAAGCTCTTGTGTCTCTTCTGATGACAACAACAACAACAATAACAATAACAGATACTCTAATAGCCCCGAAGCTACATCCATGGTTCTCGTGGGTTGTCCTCGTTGCCTCATGTATGTCATGCTCTCTGAAGAAGATCCTAAGTGCCCCAAATGCAAAAGCACCGTCTTGCTTGATTTCCTTCATGATCATGACAACAACAATGAGAACCGCAACAAAAGGATCTAAAGTTTTAGATTCTTTCTATGTTCTAGTAGGACATGTTATTAGGTTTTTATTTAACTTATAATCCTAGGAATCTCTATTTTCAAAAAAGTGCTTTTTTTTACTATTTAAGCTATTTTGCCTTTTGTATGAGTAGTGCTACGTGCGCTCCACTTTTACTCTTCTTTGTTCCTCTACTTTCATTGTGGGAGTCCTAACAATTTTGTCTAAGCAGAGGATTCAGAGACATATAGAAGAGTGGAACGTAAATAGCACTATTCTAAATATTATTATATATAGGGGAAAATATGGGAATGCTAGAATATCTATATGGGAGTTGAGTGGATGTTCAGAACTTCAGATTTTCTGCTTTTTTGGCAGAAAAAATGTAATACTCAATTGCCCTAGTAGTTTGCTTATTGAAATTTTAGGTTAAATTTATCAACCTTAGTTTTATTTTTCCTTTGACTCTCTCCTTTCTTTTTTATCAATTATTATATTATTATTATGATTATTATTATTATTATTATTATTATTTCATCCCACCAAGCATGTATACATTTGTTAATGTAGGTACATAAAAAGTGAAGATACCAATCAAAAAAACTTTACTTTGTATGACAATATGCAGATTCGTTGTACTTGGTAACAGTTTAAAAGGTTTGAAAGCTAAGGTCATCATCACTGATTTTTACATCTTAACCTACAGTACATATGAAGCAAAGTATTGCATATCACTTTTTATTTTATTATTTCCAAGGACAACATATAAAGAAGTCATGTATACTTGCTTGGTGGTTGCATGCAACTAATGCTAGTTGATTTTGTATCTAATACTAGCTTCTAATGTTACATCACAATGGCCTAAATAAATTTATAATTTCATTCAAATCCTTTCATATTATCCAATTTATAAGTCAATGGAGACTTTTCTAATTTCTTACCTTACAAAAAGTTTCAAGTATCCACTACTATAGCAATGTCATAAAAGTTGTATGTTGTGTAGTATAAGAGTATCCGGGACGGTCAATAACTTTTCCATTCTTAAATGAGTTTGATTGATTATTTTATATTTATTTATCATTTTCAATAAAGTATGACCATAAAAACGGGCTGTGAAATATGAATTAATTCTTAATAAGAATGTTTTTACCATGATGAATTGCATGTTAAACGTTCTTAAGAATTTAATAACACACAATAATGGTCATTGTACTTGCTCTAATAAAACTTTTATGTGAATTGGGAAGGGAAATGATATGAATGAATTAAGAGATGTAGAGGGTGGGTTGGGTAGTTCCAAGCATTGAAAAATAATGGTCATTCTATTAAGACCATTTAAATGACATAAATGCAAGAGTAATTGAGACGGTTGAGAATAATGAGGGAGATATTACGTCAGATGATAAATGCCACCTCTTTGCATTCATTTTTCTTCTCATCTTCTTTATAATTTTGCTTCTATGTCCTTCATATGTTTATTTACATTTCGCCTTCCTTTACCTATTTCTCAACCAGAATGCATTGTTCTCTCACACCTATCTCCTATATTTGTTTACCTAACAATCATTTTCCATCTTTTCTTTTTCTTTGTTGCCCCCTTTTCCCATTCATCTTTAATTTGATTTCACTCTTTTCCTTAGTTAGAATCTTAGATACATCAAACATCATAACTAGCATCAACTAAGGCTCTTGTGTTGTCACTTTTCATACTAAATTAACATTGGTGATATGTCTAGGATTAGTGTATGAAATATATCCAATTGGATTGTATAAAATTTTGATGAGTATTTCTACTATTGGGCCATGATGATAGTTAGGTAAAATTCAGTTTTAAAATGGTGATAGTGTGAGATAGTGAAAAGTCATAGTCGATCTTCTACTTCTTCCTCTATCATTGCTCATCGCAACATACACCATTGTTCATGGTTGCGCCTCAATTGGCCACCACAAATATTGTAGCCCCAAAATTGATGCATGTATATCTCTTAATTCATTTTCTTATATAGTTATCTCTAAGTATCTCACCTTGTCTCCATGGTTGACGATCTATACTTACTAATATATAAAGATGGACAGGATAGACTGATTTACATGTTATGAATCATGGTTAAATGGATTGTGTTGTCATCCACAATCGTCATTGATGATAATAGAACTAATTTTTTTTATGAGTGTAATATTATTGGACTGATGGTATAAAGATTTATACACAGTCAATACATATTCCACTATTTATTTGTATTACTTTTATTTAAGAATCATGATTGAAAATGAATTGTAGATGATATAGTGACATTATAAAAAATTCTTATAGCTATCGGTATACACATATATTTATCATATTTTATAATGTCTTTTTTTATAAGCAAAAATGAACTGAAAGAGTAGAAGGGGTGCTAACCCAATACAATAAAGATCAATAAGTGATATTTGTAGAGTACATTTTTAAACAGGAAACTAGCAGTATACCCGTGCACTTGCATGAGTTGCTTCTTTGTTTATGCATAATGCAAATATAATATACATATACTTTATAACATCAATAAATCATGTATTGAAGCATTATATTTCCCGCAATATTAACATTGATTTTTGAGTGTATATGTAGAATATTAACAATTATAAATGTGTTTGTATAAACATTTATTTATTGAAAGTGTGATTATAGAAAATATTTGATTCTTAAATAACTCAATAAATAAAATTGAAATTGTATTGGATAATATCTCACCTCTATATTCTCTAAATAAAATTATAAATATAAGGAGTTATTTTTGCATCATATTTTTTGTGATTACGTTTATAAGTATCATATAAAGTCATAAGGATTTTTTAGCATATCTCTTAAATGCTTATATTTTATTTTAGATTAATGTTCATTGTGTATAAATATTTGAATATATTTTTAGCATTCAAATATTGTATAATTAAATGTTATTTATTTGATTATGTTTTAGCTAATAATCA
>NW_017724095.1:0-28828 GCF_001865875.1 Lupinus angustifolius | reverse complement strand
TTATTATTATGTTGTTAATAGAGAAAAATTAAAATTCAAAGAATCTGAACTGTAATATTAAAATTCAGTGCGAAAAAATGTCAAAATACTTTGATGAGGTGAAAAAGTACAATTATTATTAGATTAATGATAAACATTAAATTATATAGATAGATTAATGTAAAGAAATAATTTGAATGTGAAAAATGATTTCAATTTCATCTAATGTTCCATGACTATTATTTTTTAACATAACAAAACATAGATGTTGTAAACACTCAATTTTAGTGGGGTAGCGACATGAACCAATCACTAATTAATATTAAATTATTATTAGCATATAAAATATATAAAAAATATGAAGAAAAATATGGGAGGAGGAGGTGACATGTGGCATGAAGGAAAAAATGTAAGGAGAAAGTGACATGTGGCATGAGGGAAGGAGAAAGTGACATGTGGTATGAGGGAAGGAAAAAGTGACATGTGGCATGAGGAGAATGACCCATTTTTGGCAGCAGTCAACCCCAGGATCTAATTTGGATCAAATCCAAAATATGCATATAACTAGCTTCCTTAGGAAAAAAAATAACATCATTCCTCATAATCCAAAAGGACCACATGACAGCAAACCACACCATCCTCCATAATTTCAATCACTTGAAACTCCTACCAATATCGTCATGCATAATCAAAGACTCAACATCCAAATTAGGATTAGTAGTAGGAACTTGTAGCCAAGAGTAAACACCAATCCAAACTGACGACGCAAAATCACACAAAACGAATAAATGATCCACATATTCCTCATAGTTCATACAAGTAGCACAATTGATATCAATAGGAGAGGATAGAACATTCCTCTTAAACAACTCCAATCTAACTGGTAGTCTCCCTCTAATTAGTTTCCAAATAAAACAACAGACTTTAGAAGGAACAAAAATAATCCAAGCTTTAGTTTGATGAATACCTAAATGTTGAGTATTTTGATCGATTTGACAAAGATAAGCACATTTCACCGAATAATAGCCCAAAGAATTTGCACTCCAGATCCAAGCATCCTCCTTATTTCTTCTACAAGAATGAGGCTGCAGAAGCTGGAGTAAGTTAGAAGTTCAATTCTTCTCTCTGTCAAAAAGAGGCCTACGAAAATGAATATCCCACACCCAAACATCATTAATCCAAGAACCACAATTAACAACAAAAGCCTCTCTATTCTCAGCAAGAGCAAATAATCTTGGAAACATATTCTTTAAACTCTGATTCCCTAACCAAATGTCCAGCCAAAACAAGGTATGAGCACCATCCCCTAACTCCCTCCAGATATTGTCCACAAATCAGGGACCGAGAGGATTAGTGACCGACCCGATTTTACTCAAGTCTTTCCACCAAGAAGAAGCCCAAGTTTGAGGTAAAGTGACATTAGAAACCGGCCCATACGTAGAGTCCACCATTTTTACTCATAAAACATCTTTATCCTGCAATCTGCGCCATTTCCATTTACCTAGTAAAGCCTCATTAAAATGAGCCAGATCTCGAACACTCAAACCACCCAACAATTTTGGCTTACAAACCTCCGACCATGCAACCAAGCAATACCTTTCCCACCTCTTTTGTTTCCCATAAGAATTTCAATTGAAGAGAAACTAATTTAGCCAACACTTTTTTTGGAGCTTTATAGAGAGAGAAAAAAATAAGCTGAAATGTTCGAAAGAACCGAATTTAGAAGAACCAACCTTACCCCAAAAGAAATGTGCTTACACTTCCAAGAGGCAAGTTTGTTAGCCACAAAGTCAAGAACGCTTTGCCAAGTTGATATCCTCCTAGGACCGGGATACCCAGATAGAGGAAAGGAATGGAACCAAGTTGACAAGCTAAAATATCCACAACTTCAATCATAAAAGAATGAGGAGCCCTTATTCCAAACAAAGAACTCTTGTAGGCATTGATGATGCTAGCTCAAAACACCTCAGGATTGACTTGATACTCCAAAGATCTGAAATTGAAGGTTTGCACACAATCATTATATCATCAACAAATTGTAAATCACATACCTCCACATTATTGCTACCAAATTTATAACCTTCCAATAAACATAAAGATCTAACTTTCCGCACCAACCCTGCAAGACCTTCAGTTATCATAAGAAAAAGAAAAGGAGCCATGGGGTCTCCCCGTGTAAGACCTCTGGACACAGAGAACTGATTCAAAGGTGAGCCATAGACTAAAACTGACATGGAAGTAGAAGAAAGACACCCATTTATCCAACATCTCCATTTGTCTGAAAAACCAAACCTAGATAGCATGTAATCAAGGAAGCTCCCATCAACCAAATTATAAGCTTTCTCAAAATCAATTTTCAACAATAAACAACTATCCTTATGTCTTTTAGCCGAATGAATAGTTTCGTTAATAATCACAGTAGCATCTAAAATATTCCTATCATGGACAAACGCTGTATAATGTCTAAATATATCTGTTAATAATATGACGATAAAACAATCATTGAAATACTCTTATAATGTAAATTTTAATAAATTCAGTTCTTTCCGTAATTTTCAACTTCAGTAAGTCTATTTTTTATTTATCTTTTCCTTGATACCAATGACGAAAAAACATATAGTTGATAACCAAAAAAAAAATATAGTCGAGTGATTGTTAACATGCTAAGATTTATATCACTATTATAAGGATGAATAATAAATAAATTTGTGATTATTTTGCTATGACCTAAAAATCCAAGCCCATGATATTAAAAAGTATTTAATCAAGCAAGCTCTGGTAAGTTGGATTTTAAGAAGTAGATTATCAATGTGCATAAATTTCAATCCAGAAACATTTGCTATAATAAATAGCCACTAATCTAAGGAGGATTAGTCGTCATTTCTAATATAGTACTTGGATAGTGGATACCTTGCTTAAAAATGGCCAACTTAATTGGCCTATATATAATATGACTAAAGTTCCAACTAGAATTATATAAAAGTAATATTTAAGTGGAAACAATTGTTATCAAGATGAATAAAAATAATTAGTATGAGTTATTAATTTTATTTGAATAATAAAGATGAAAAAAATGAAAAAACTAATAATATATGTGCTGATAGTTATGAGTTTCATATATTATTTATGTTTAATAATCATTCACTCTTTAAAAAATATTACAAACGATTGGTAAATAATATATGATTATGTATAAATTTTTATACTAACAATACATAAATATTACACTATTAAAAAATATATTTACATAACTTTTTTATACATACATCATATCTACATGACTTTTTTTATTGCTCTCCCATTTTTATATAATAATTCTTCTCAATTTATATAGAGAAAATTGTATGTACTAATAATGTAAGAGTTTTTTATATTGTCACTATATCATTAATTATTTACTTTCAATCATCATTAAATCTTAAATACAAGTAATTCAAATGATTGATAAATGATACATTAAATGTGTATAAATATTTATACAGTGCCCAAGTATTATCCTCGTGTATATATATATATATATATATATATATATATATATATATGTATGTGTGTGAGCCATGCTTGGTTTTAAGGGATTGAAGCAAGTGCCCATCACATGGGCCATTGATTTAAGAGCCCAAAATTGTATACACATACCTTCTAAAGCCCTAATCCCACACCCATCCATGTTCGGCTATTTCCGAGAAAGACATCAACAACCAATCCCTTTTGATCCCATTGATATCTATGCTTCTAGAATTTTAGATAGCTAGCCTTGATAATAAGCTAAGGGACATTTTAGTTGAAAACGATCAATTAGAGAATTGAATCTGGTGTTTCCTTCACATAACACTTCCATGCAGGTATTTTTCATATATTTATTATTTTAGAAAGTCGAGTAATGGTGAGAGTAGTGATAAACAATAGTTGACATACACGAAAGATGTGGGTATAGTGCATAGTTTTTGTTGTAAGTTGATCCAATATAATAGCAAAACTACTTTAATAACAAGTGATGGTTTCAATGATATCATTTTAAGGTTTTATCTTAAAATCAATTGAAAATGAAATGAGTAACTCAAAACTTAAATGAATTTTGTGGTTAAATGAATGGCGGGGTTAGTAGTTGAAGACTTATAGTATTTTAGAAATGAAAATTATAGTAGTGAAAATAGAAGTGGAGAAGCTTTGGAGCTACACAACTTAGAATGATTTGCTTCTTATTTGGATGCATCACAAATGAAGGGTGAGTACCTATTTATAGGCTTTCTACAATACTTATGAATTTCTAGATGGTTCCACAAGTATCTAGTATACATTTTTCTCAAGATTTATAGATACTTCTTTAATTATAATACTAAATGTCTATAATAGAATATACTAGAAGTTTAGGATAATTCTACATATTATGATACAATCATCATTACTTGTTTCTACACAAGTGTGGAAACTTCTAAAAAAGTGTGCATCAATATTTTATGGAAGACACTAGTCACAATTTTTCTCGATTCTTGAAAACCTATTTTTACTTCTACATAACATCTTTCTCACCTTTTGTCAGGTGTGCATATTTTTCATTATGTAGTTTGCATAATGTCTCACAAAATTACACATGCATACTTTCTCCCTTATAAATAACAGCTGAAGCCATACATTGAAGCCCCATTATAAATAATAGCCTAGGCCATACAGTAAGGATCTTTTCATGTTATTTGCATACAACTTGTACTCATTGACTTGATCATTTGAGTCCATAACTTCTCACCCCATCCACCCAAACATAGAATTAGAGAAAGTTTTGGAGTAATAATATGAAAGTTACAAACAAGATAACCGCAAAATTATGATTAAAAGAAGGAAAGAATACAAGTCCTCTAATTGATCCTATAAGTTGCCAATATTCGCCATAAAGTGGTGGGGAACTGGGGAATCCATATTCAATTGGGAAAATGCTATGTTTATAACACAATCAAAACAATAGCTTAGGCTACAGTACAGTCCCATTCCATTCAACACACATAAACTTGTCCATGAAAATGTAGCAGCCTTATAGCACCAGTCCCATGTTGTTGCTGATTAACCATAACATATTGGAATGCAATTATGAGTAGTGATACAACTTTAACTATGTTGTATGGACCAGTGGTTGGAAGTTTTGAAAGCACCAAAAAACCCAATTATATGTGTGAAACTATGAATCAAATTAAAGAAAAAACAAATGGGGGGACCCTGCCATTGGTGAAACCTCTTCATTTCTCTTCTTGTTCAGTACCACTCAGTTAGTCTATTCCTAATTAGGTGTACATCTCAAAGGTCTCAATCTCAACGTTGGACTTTCTTCATGAGGCACGTGAATTCTTCTACCTTAACAAGTGATACGTGAATATGAATCCCCACTATCTTTTAAGTCTTTTGCGAGTTGAGTTTTGGAAGAGAAAAGAAATAAAGAGCTTCAAAGTGATCTCACAAGTGTATTTTTATGACTCTTGAACTTTTCATTTCCCTTGCTCCCCTTCAAAGCTCATATCACAAATAGGCTATTTGGATTGCTTAATCTCATTTTAGTACTGGAAAGATTGGATGATTACCGATTTAGGCACGTAAATATTTTTGTCTCCAACTCAATTGCTAAACACATCAATTGAGTTCCACAGTTTGCCACGATACTAGTTGTGACATGTAGTTGGAGTGCCAAGAAGGATGTCAGCTTGGTCCATGAGACGAAAGAGTTAGGATCCTCTTCATTAATGGAGAGGTAAGTACTTCAAAAACTAAAGGAAAATGTAATTTCCAATGACACATTTATCCTTTTGATTATAAGAAAATAATATTTTTGCTACTAAAAACAAATACAAAAACATGCATTTATCTCTCCATTAATGAAGAAGATCTTTGTTTAAGACAAAAATGGTGCTTATTTTATATTTTCATGGATGAGTTAATGATGATTTTTTATAATAAAATTTAGTTGATAGCCATCTAAATTTAAACTTATATGAAAACTCATGTAACATGCTATATTTAAAGAAACTATATTTTATGATTTTTGTTGGTTTTGTCCTTCACTCTCTAGTCTTCTACTAAGCATACATAACATGTCATGCTCGAGCCGACATGTTACAAGAAGGTCTGTGATTATTTAGGCAAAGTTTACCCTATCTTAGACTATTTTACCCAATTCGTGAGCAGGCCCATCAAATACCCAATTAAAAATTCTATATATTCAATTGATTTTAGAACAAAAAAAGCATCCCATTCAAATATCAAAGTAATTCTTTACTGTTTGGATTAGATAGATTATAGTACAAAGAATAGGAAGTTAAGGTTTAATTGATACATTTGGTCTTTCGCTTTTTTATATGTTTTTATTTTGCTATTTAAAATACATGCAAATTGCATTTTTAGTGTACTAATTCAAGAAAAGCAAATTCTAAAAATATGTTTTCTTCTTCTTTGAAAGTGTTATTGGGCAAAGTTTTTATATGAGGAAGATGAAGATTTTGTAATTATCAAAATTTAAATACAAGTGTTCACACTTGGTATCTCATACCATTATTAACTAAAGTGACTCATGTTGATTTAGTGAAATATTTAAGTATTCTAATTAGATGCTTGAGTGTCTACATAACAAATGTGAAAACTCATAATGTTATTCTAAGGATACTCATTGGGACATTAAGGTCATGAAATTGGAAGATTAAAGCCCTGAATATAAAAGGTTGTGTTATCCCTTGACACATATGTTTGTATTTGTTAAATGAGTATGAAACACATGTCATAAATTCGAAAGTCACGTTTTTAATAATGAGTATCCATTTTAGTTTTTAAAAGTTTTTTTGTGTAATAAAAAAAAAATGATTATTATTCAAAGACTATTAATGTTAGTCAAATGTTAAATTTAATCAATATTTAATATTTTTGGGTACAATTTGGGGTTTTCAAATTTTGACATACTAAATTGATAAAAAAAAATTGATGGAACAAAATAAATTTTCACTTTATTTTTTATTGGTAAGTAGTGTCACATGTTTTATTTTGATTTAAGTATCACAATTCACAACACCTAAGTTGTCTAAACAAATGTGAATAATATAATAAAAAGTATAATAAACTCATATTCTAATCAATAATACATTTCATTGCATGAATACATAGCCATAAAAAATAAAGAGTGTATTTAACTTTCCTAACAAGAATTATAACTTATGGTGATCAAATGGTTATAGTAGAAATATAATATGAACGGAATATCATATTAATATTTTTATATTATTTAATTAAAAACTAAATAGAAATCTATACCAATAAAAAATTTGTTTCTACCATTTGTCAAGATCTCTGCCTACCTCAACCCCACAAACATGAGTGAGACTCGTAGAAAGAAATACTCTCAAATACCAAAGAAAAAATAATATGCATTTACATTTATATCATTTCAATTTAGAGTGATATTAAATTATTACTCTTAAAACTAGAAGAAAAAAGAGTACTTTCCTCTATATTAATATATAGGAATCTCACTCCACAAATGCTTCCAAAATGAAGTTAACTCACATTTCTAAAGCTTCCTGTACTTGTCATATAATGGGGATCACATGTCCCAAAATCAGTGTGTCCCATGTCCCAAGCCAATAGAATTTTTCCAAGTAATACACATATGTTATTTTAAGTTTTTAAATTTTTTTCCTTTAATAAAATGACAATTTTTTATTGAATCGAGATAGGAAAATAGGACAAGAATGAAGACAGATAATCTGTGTCTTCCAAAATGAAGTTAACTCACATTTCTAAAGCTCCAAAATTCATTTGAACTTAGATTTCTCATTTCTTTTACCAAAGAAGTTCTTTTATCCATGAGTAAGAAAATGAAGCCCCCCTCTCTTCTTAACAACAACACAGAAGTGAAGCCCTCTTCTTCATCATGGCCTTGGCTTTCATGTCACCAACCAAGAACCCTATCTTTTAGAGCCAACAATAATGCCTTATTCAAAACCATTAACTCAACCTATTTAGATGCCACCATGGACGTGCTTGAAAGTTCTGAATCTTTTTTCACTGTCTCTACTGATTCTACAAGCTTCTCAACCAATTCTGAGGATTCCAGATTAGGTCAAGATTCAACCGAGACCGTGATTCGCGAATCACGGTCTGATCGTTTGTTCTTTGAGCCAGATGAAACTAGCTCCATATTAGAGGCCAAGAGTGGAGTAAGGGTTCCATTCAAAGATAGTGTTGTTTTGTCCATGGATTCTCAAGACCCTTATGTGGATTTTCGAAAGTCCATGGAGGAGATTGTAGAGGCTCATGGTGTGAAAGATTGGGAGGATCTTGAAGAGCTTTTTTGTTGGTATTTAAGGGTTAATGAGAAAAGTTGTCATGGTTATATTGTTAATGCTTTTGTTGATTTATTGTTTGGTCTTGAATTTGCTTCTGTTTCTTCATCTTCTTCTTGTAGTTGTAGCACTACTCCTTGTGTTTCTTGTTTGGAAGCTGAGGAAAAGGTTGATAATATTACTAGTTCATCTTTGTTGTTAGAACAAGTAAAGGTGATTAAACTTGAAGATGAAGCTTCCACTTCATCTTCAAATGTTTGATTTCAAGGTTAATGGCATTATTGTATCGTATATTCAGTATTGTATGACATTTCTTTATTGCAAAAAAAAAGACTTGTTACAAATCTGTCGGCAAATAAAAAATCTATTAATTTCCACCATCTCCATGATAGTTTGAAAGTCTGAATTAAACATGGGAGAAAGAAAAGAAAATATTACCAAACACAGCTACATTCCAAGGAACTTAGAGTTGAGATTTGTGGATAAGTTAGAACAACTTATCCCTATTTCATCTACATGCTTTTAGTTATGCAAATATCAAATTATAAAGTAGTTTCCAAGATGATTAAAATTGAGTAAATATGAAACGAGTATGCTACATATATTTTACACTAAGAGAAAATTTTGTATAGAGATGTAGGTAATATGTCATATTTGGAGACAAATACATTTTATAATTGTTGATGATATCATTTAAGATTAAATTAATTATAATTAAAATATTAATATATTGTAAGGATCGCATTGATTGTCTCTACATAATTTCGTCTAAATGCAAGTATTTTTCTTATATTAATATTTCATTCAACATGTCAGAATTTGTATATAACAAGAGTCATTCGACAATGTTAGTATGTAGAACGTTGTTAAATGATAAACGGAAATAAAATATTTGTGCTCCATAAAACAAGTGCTCTTAAATATGATAGACATATATATATTCAACAGTGTTTGTTTAACTAAGCAGCAACTACAGTTGTTTCTCAAATATTCAACCGTGTTATATTTAGTGAGCTATGTTAAGAGTTATATATTCAATGATGTTTTAGTAAGCATGAATCTTTGCATATTAAAAACAAAATCTTATACACAATACTACTTATATTATTCATCAAGATTTGATATGGTTAGTCTAATATTAATAATAATCCATTTATTTAATCTTACCTCCATAGATGCTTCCTACACTGCCCAACTGCTAGAGCTCCTTAATGCTTTGAGTTTTGAAAATCTGAGAAACCATGGAGGAATTATTGGAGATTAATTCTGAGGCCAATAAAGGTGACGGCTATGTCATGTTGATTCGGCTATTTACTTCATTTGTTGTTTAACCTTTTTTTAGTGCATTTAACACTATATCTTTTGTTTATTTTTATCAGTAGTATCCTTCTTTTTTTGGTGGATTCACCGTTATGTATTCATGTATTTTTGTAAGATGTGTGAGCTTGTACTTATGGACAATAACTTTATTCTTTTCGATATACTTAAGAGTTGTGTTGGGTAAATGGATTTGAACAAGGCGACTAGAAGTGACAGAGATAGTGGCCTTATATTTCCTTTATTATATTATATGTAAATAGTTTGACATAGGTGTGAAATTAAACTTCAATAATTTTGTTGACTTGAACTCTTCTTTAGTATTCAAGAATTTAATATTTGAATATGGGGATCGGAGAAAATAATTTTTTAAATTTAATTTTTTTTATATTAATAAATAACTTAAAATCATGATTGTTAGTTTTTTTGTTACAATCTTAGTCCAATCAAATAGAAAACCAACAAGTTTATTATGTTTACTATTTCTTTAAGGTCATTTATCTCTTCTCAATCTATATATGTATATATAGTCAACAAGACATTAAGAGTTTGATTCCTAGGATGACCAAAATATTAAGAGTTTGATTTCTAAGAGTGACATTTGTTGAAAGGAACAGTCACATATCTCGAAAGAGATTAGTTCTTTACTCAAAAAGGTACATGATACCCATGATTCTACCAAAAATAAATCTATATATGTGGCTAAATGACAACAAATCTTCTATTCCTTTCACTGCGATAGACCGTCATCTTCATTCTCAAACTAAGCATAGTTTTTGTCACCAAACATGTTTATAGTCATTAATAACGAACAATGTATGAACATGGTAGATGAAAATGAGGATTCGTTAGGTTAGGTTGGTGCTTTGCTTCAACGGCATTCTATAATTATTTGTTATATAAATTATTGTATTTCATTAAGTTTGTATTGAAAACTATTGATGTCGTTGTGTTGAAGTTTAGATTAAAGAAAAAACAAACTATTGATATAATGTCACATTCTCTAATTAATATGAATAAAAGATGTATGATCCGTTTTTCACGTGTAGTTGTCTGTCCCCCACATACATATATATTTATTTATTTATTTATGGACACATACATACATATACATATACATACATACATACATATACATACATACATATACATACATACATATATATATATATATATATATATATTTATTTATTTATTTATTTATGGACGGTAGTGGGGGCATTTGCCCTCACAAAAGAATTATAATGAGTACATTGTTTGAAGAAAAGAAATAAATAAATAAATTTAATTGATTAAGATGAGTGGTAATTGATTATAGATAGAGATGGAAAAGATTAATTGAAAATTACATCACATTCCGTTATTTCATGTATAATGTCTTTTAGAACAAAAATAACTATCAGTTTAATCGATTACACAATCTATTAATCGAGTAACGAAACTAACTAAATGAATTATACTTTTCTCAACGCTCTTCCTTAATTCATACTAGCTAGGCTTACAACTCCAAGTTGTCTTCTCTGCTTTTCAAAGACTCGTTTCTTCAATGCCTTTGTCAAGATATCAACTCGTTGTTCTTTTGATGTATAGAATTGAAGCTTTAAGTTGCCTTTTTCCACTTGGTCTCTTAAGAAGTGATACTTGTTCTCTATGTGTTTGCTACGCTCATTAGACACTTGATTTTTGGCTAAGTTTATTGCTGATTTGTTATCAACAAACAATAGCATATAATCCCCTACATACACTCTCAATTCTCTGAGCAGAGATTGTAACCATAGACCTTGACATCCTCCTAGGCAAGCTGCAATGTATTTAGATTCACATAAGGATAAGGCAACTACCTTTTGCTTCTTGGAACTCCAATTGACAGAGGCATCACCTAACTTAAATAAATAGCTAGTGGTGCTCTTCCTATCATCCTTGTCTCCACACCAGTTTGCATTTGTGTATCCAAACACAGTTCTTGCTTTGCTCTTTGTGTTAGCAGGGAATAATACTTCAAAATCAATGCTTACTTTTAGATATCTTAGCAATCTTTTAGTTGCCATCAAGTGAGTTTGTCTAGGGTCCTCCATATGCTGGCTTACCAGGCCAACACCTTAAGTTATATTTGGTCTTGTATTGCAGATATACCTTAGTGACCCTATCATTTGCCTATAGAGTGTAGAATCCACGACTTGATCATTAGGAGTTCCTTTGCATAGGTTGTTTCCAGTTTCTACTACTGTCGAGGAAGAGTTGTAGTCAAACATGTTGAATCTTTTGAGCACATAAGAGATATACTTCTTCTGATGCATTAAAATACCTCTATTTGTTCTCACAAATTCTATTCCTAGAAAGTATGAAAGTGTTCCCAAATCAATCATTTCAAATTTTACTTTCAATCTGCTTTTGATGCTCTCTATCTCCTCATTTTTTCACCCAGTTATCAACAAGTCATCTACATACAGACAAATGATTATTGATGCCTATGCAAGTGTGCTTTCTACATAGATCTCATGCTCACTTGTGCATCTTAGAAGTCCTTGCTTGACAAGAAAGGTGTATATTCTTTTTTTCCATGTTCTAGGAGTTTGTTTTAGCCCATAGAGTGCTTTGTGTAGCTTGTAGACCTTCTGTTCGTGACCTGAAACCTCAAAGCCAAGAGGTTGTAACACAAACACCTCTTTATCGAATGGACCATTCAAGATGGTTGACTTCACATCCATTTGACTCAAGGTCCAATTCTTCAAGCTTGCAATTGCTATAACTAATCTCACAATTTCAATTCTTGCAACTAGTGCAAATACTTCTTCAAAGTCTAGGCCAGGTTTTTGTAGTAAACCCTTAGCAACTAACTTGGCCTTGTGCTTAGCCACAGTTCCATCTGGCTTCAATTTCACCTTGTAAACCCACTTGACTGATATCGATTTCTTCCCTTTTGGCAGTGTTGTAAGTTCTCATGTCCTATTCTTTTCAATGAACCTAATCTCTTCTTTCATAGCTTCAATCCAACAAAATTCTTTGGCAGCTTGCTCAAATGTGATAGGTTCCATTTCAGCCAACAACGCCATATGCACTAAGTCACCCTATAATGTGAGTTGAAGGTCCCACAGCCTTGATGGCATATGCCTTTGCCTCTGAGGTCTTTCAACTACATCTATATTGTCTGTTTCAATTGTAGTTTCTTCTTATGTCTATTGACTACCTCCAATATCCATCTGACTTTGTATGCTTGTGGCTGCATTGCTTGCACTCCAATCTCAATACTGAGTTTCATCAAATTTAAGGTCCCTTCTATGTGTAATATAATCAATTGTTGGATCAAATACTTTGTATGCTCCTATGGGATGATATCCTAGACATATTAGTTTTTCACATTTGTCATCCATTTTCTTTCTTTTGTTGTCAGGAATGTGCTTGTAGCATATTGAGCCAAATATTTTGAAATGTTTCACACTAGGTTTGATTCCTGACCATGTTTCCCATGTTTCACTCATTTTAATCTTTTTGTTGGACTCCTATTGATGATATAGGTTGTAGTGGTCACAACTTCTCCCCAGAACTTCTTTGGAAGACCTTGGTTTTCCACATGCGTATGGACATATCAAGAACTGTCTTATTAACCTTTCAGTTGCCACGTTGTGTTATGGAGTATATGGAGTCACTACCTCATGAGTAATGCCCTCTGATTCACAAAAGTTCTTGAATTCATTGAGAGATATATTCTCCCCCTCCATCACTCTAAATTAAGATCTTCAATTTCATCCCACATTGCTTCTCTACTAGCACCTTGAAGCTTTTAAACCTTTCAAATACTTCACTTTTCCTTCTTAACAAGTAGATCCACAATTTCCTGGTAAAGTCATCCTTGAAGGTTACAAAGTAATTGTTTCATCCAAGTGACTGAACCTCTAGAGGTCCATATACATTAGTGTATATATTTTTAGTGGCTTAGTGGATCTAGTTGGTATCTGTGACTTGAAAGAGTTTCTGGATTGCTTGTCTATGAGACATTCTTCACATATTTCGTCATGTGTCTTTATACTAGGTAAGCCAATAACCATTATGTCTCTATTCAATAATTCTAAACTTTTGAAATTCAAATGTCCATACCTTTGAAGCCAAATCCATGCGTCATCTTTTATAGTCTCCAAGCATTTGTGTTCACCTAGATGAATTGTTATCTTGAAAGTCCTGTTATGTGAGATAAGAGCTTTCAAGATCAGGTTTCTTTTGTTGTTGAAGATCTGTAAAATTTTATCCTCCATTCTTATGTAGTATTTCTTCTCAAGCCATTTCCCAAGATTGATGAGATTATTCTTCATCTTTAGCACATACATGACATTTGAGATATAGGAAACCATGCCATCCCTTATCTTGATCATAATCTTCCCAATTCCCTTCGCATTGATAAAACTATCATCTGCAAACTTGACTTTTGTCTTCATAGAGTCATCAAGAGACATAAACCACTCCTTATGGTCTGTCATGTGGTTTGAACATCTTGTGTCTAAGTACAAGCTATCTAAGGCATATTGAGGGCCATTCTCAATAGTTATCACCAATGCTTCATCTGAATCACTTACTTCAAAACCAGAAGTTCCATTTTCTACCATCAACATGACCTCCTCATCTAAGTCCTCATCCTTGGCATGCCTAGCTTCTACATCTTTGCCTCTCCTCTTGTGCTTATATTCTGATGCAAAATGGCCTCAGTTTCTATAGTTGAAGCATTGGATCTTGCTCTTATATTTTTCTTCTTTCCACTATTGTGAGCATTGTCTTTCCTATTGTTCCTTGTCTCACCATCATAACTCTGATTACTAGAGTTATTCTTGAGAAATCCCTACTCATTGTGGATTGGTTTCTCATTTTCATGCATTTTGTCTCCTTGCCATCTTCCACTTTCTTTTTTGTTTTTACCATTGTACAAGACATTCTTCTTTCTAAACTCAGCACTCAATGCATATTGTGATTGTCTATCTGAGAGTCTTTCAAAGAATCTTTGTTCATGTGATTCAAGTGACCCTTGCAACTCATCAATCTTGAGATTGTCATGGTCCTTGAACTCCTATATTGTCACTACTGCATGATCAAATTTGGCAGAGAGAGTTCTGAGTATCTTTTCTACAATGCCTTGTTCAGACAATTGTTCACCACAACTTTTCATCAGATTGGTAAGGCTACGAATCCTTGTGAAGTAGTCTGATATGGTTTCTTGATCCTCCATTTGTATCAATTCATATTGCCTACGCATCATCTGTAACCTTACCTTCTTTACTTTCACTCCACTAGCATAACATTTGTCTAAAATCTCCCAAACTTCGTTGGATGAAGACGCATTAGAGATTTTTTCGAAGTTGGCATGATTAACACATTGAGGAATCAGGAAAATTGCCTTGCATTCTTGCTTCATAGCATCTCTGAATTCCAATATATGTGCTTCATTTGCATTTTCATCAATTGGTTGGACTCCAATTTGTACAACATCTAGACATTCTTGAAACCTGAAAGTGGCTTTCATTTGAATGCTTCAGTGATCGAAGTTCTTTCCATCTAGAATAGGTAAATTCATTGCAAACCCATTTGATGTTGCCATTTCCTTTCGTCTTTCTTTAATGTTACTCCTCCTCCTCAATTGTCATTGATCATCGTTGTGTGCTCCTCTACTGAAGCTTCTTGCACCATTGTAGTCTCTTGAAACCATTGTTGGAAGAAAAGAAAGAAATGCAGAAATTTAACCGATTAAGATAGGTGATAATCGATTATCGATAGAGATGGAAAAGAGAAGTTGAAAAATACATCACATTCTGTTATTTTATGTACAGTGTCTTTTATAATAGAAATAACTATCAGTTTAATCAATTACACAATCTATCAATCGATTAACGAAACTAGCTAAATGAATTACACTTTTCTCAACATACATTTTTGACTTTCATGTAAACTCATATATGTTAGTGTGTTTGTTTTTAGTGTAATTTTTTATACTAATGCAACTTTATATGAACATTTGAAAAAATTTAATGTGAAATTAGATGAATTGTTGAATGATTATTTGATTATCCACATGATCATATGTATTTCTATGAAATACAACATTTAATAGAAATACATATTTGAATATTAAATATCTTGGGTACTCACATTAATAACTAATTTTTTGGCACTACCAATAATATTTTTCACATATTTGGTAAGGAATTAATCTCTTTCAGAATTCGTGATTGTTCTCTCAACAAATATCGAGTTGAACATTCAACCTTAGAGATCTAGTGATGTCTTATATCATTACATCAACGCCTTGCTAGTCATTAATAGCTAATTTTTCCTTTATAAAAAATATTCTATTTTTTAAGTGATATAAATTATCTATATATTGTTTGATAACTTAAAATTCTTGGATCTGATTAGGTGCACACGTTCCACTTGGATTCATCAAATCTAATGTGGTGATGGAATCATAGCAGTTACTTTTGAATTGGTTGGTCATTATACATCCTGTACTTTATTTTTTTTATATTATAAAACTCGGTTCGATCCGACTGGTCCGACCGGTTCAATCATAAACTGAACATCTAATTGGTCTGAGCCTTTCATATCTAACTGGTTTTATATCAAACTAGGTTGATTCAGTTCGTTTAAGCCTAAAACTAACGACTCAGATGATCGGATCGGTTGGACCAGCCGAGTCAATCAAAAAATATTTTTTAAAATAAAAACAACCAAATCGATGTCGTTTTTAGGTATAAATTCAAGTAGTTTTAACTTATGTTTATCATTTGTTAGCTTATGTTATAGTAAAATGTTCATTGTTAAATTAAATTTTAAATTTATTGTACATTTTTGTTGTAGTAAAAACATAATTTATATGTTGTTTGATGATGTTTCAAGTAATTTATGTCATTTTATAGTAGTAAAATCTTCTTTGTTAGTTGTTTAATTAAGGTAAGCTAATGTTTTTAAATTTTGAGTATACAATTATTAAATATTGTAAATGTAATATTATGAATTTTTTAGAATTTTTAATGCAAATCGAGTTAACCAGTCCCGTTGAACTAGTCCGAGTTTAATAATACCAGGTCATAGCGTGTTTTCTTAATTTCTATCTATAAATATATTTTTATATAAGGTTCTATTTTCACTAACAAATAAATGATGGGCACAAATACAGTGCATAATTTTTGCCGTGAACTAGCTGAACAAAACTGAGAATTATCATGTTTGTGTTTGAAAACATTTGTCTCTATATATGTGTAAATTCTGGAGTATAATTTTTGTTTCTAATAAAATCATTAATTTTGGAATATAATTCACGTTTTTGTCAAAACAAGTATGTACTTTACTAAAATTATCACTAATATATTTTAATAACAAACTATTTGATTAAAAAATAATTTAAACCTTGGAAAATATATATTATATAGGACAGAAACAAGTGTTCAAAATATTCTTATAAAAAGGTGGTAGTAATAGTATAGTGTATTAGATTTGACATTTAATTATTCACATGCACTACAGTTTCCAAGTGTCAAAACAGTAACAAAATAGCCATTTTTGGAATGGGATACTGTTGGATAGGACTATAGGAGAGTGTCCTGTTGCTTGCATCTCGGCCATCCATTTAAATTTAAGTAAATAACTATCTTCATCCTTCAAATTTATATATATATCAATTTGTGCTTAAATACATCAAATGTAAATCTAATTTGTGCTTTTTAACATTTTTAATACTTTTGAGGAACATTTAAGATATTTGAGTACTAGTTAAGATTTTATTTTTTTCAATTACATAGATAAAGAGAATTTATAAGAATGAAAGTCAATAGTTACTCTTCAAATTTAGCTTCATGATGTATAACTTGACACGTCAGCCTTTATTAATCCAAGTATATCAAATTCACAACAAAACAAATTAAACTCAGCTAGTCAGCTGCAAGCTGTTGTAAAAATTGCTTTTAATAAAAAACTAATGCAAATAAAATAATGTGTTAAGAAAAAAATAAAGAAATTCTCCGATTTTAATTTGGTTTAGGCATGCATCAAGTGTATTGGGAATATGAGTATTTGCTTCTATAAAATTTTTATTTCTTCAGAATATTTCTTCTACAAAAACATTTGTGTGCTTATTCTTATAATAAAATATAACTCCTGAAGATAAAAATGATGAGAAAGAAATCATTTTTATTATAAAATATAAAAGTTTAAATAGATTAAGAGACCTAAATAATAATAAAAATGATATTTGTCAATAACTACTTCAAAATATAATAACTAATTATGAGGAGACAGGACTCATTACATTACTCTTGCAGACATAGAATTCCTCTTGGTAACAAAAAATAATCGAAGTTAATATTACGAAGGAGAAGGTGTAAGTCTTTAGAAGAAAATTATGGTTAACGTAGCAAACCACATAAAAATGGAGCACTAATTTTATCGGTAGCTTAATATATATGCTAAAATAAAACATGTTAGAATAGATCAAGGCAAAAACAAACTTTGACTTAAAATAAATTTATAAATTATAAAATATTATAACAACCCCACATATTTATTTTAAAGTCAAAGAAAGAATATTCCCAAGAGATAATAGAGAAGTCGGTGCATAAACACTGGGACCTTTTTGAACTATAAACTAGTGCATAGAGCAAATAAATAATCGACTTTTATGAATTAATCATTTTCAAAATATATTATTGCTTTTTTCAATAAATATCACTCATAAAAATTAAACTTTTGATATCTTGTCCATCACGTTATGAACCTTATCTCATACATGAATCAATGAATCCATTATCCAAGTTAACCTCTACATCCAAAGTTGTTAATCTAAGTTTGGTGCATTCAACCTTGAATTGTGCTAGCTACTCATGAGAGCAATAGAGAGTTTGTCTAGACTTACATAGATGTGGACCTACTTGTGGGCTAATCAGGTGGATAATAATTTTTTTCTTATTCAGACTAGATCTCTAATCCAATCTCTTGTCTTGTTATCATAGTGTAACTAGTTTTTATCCTTCTTTATTTCGTTTCTTTTTATTTCTTTTATAATTATTTTCTATTAATAAAATTCTATTTGCTGACCCCAAAAAATGTGAACCCAGTTTATATTCACATAGGTGAATCTAGTAAATGTGCACTAAAGTTCAACACAACACTCATTCATGTGAACTATAGATTTAATTAAAATTATATACTTAGCTTCTTTCATTGTAGTGTTGGACACTATTCTACACAATATGAAGGAACATTATAAAAAACATTAAATAGTGCCATCAATTGACAAGTGAGTTGTTCTGACGTATATGAACTTGAATTGTGAACATTCACAAACCTAGATTGGGTCACCACCACTCTCATTTTTTATTATAGGCATAAGTCTAACCCCCTCGATGTAATAATGCTCACTACCTTCTTGCTTAGTAGCTTTGTCATAGGATCAGCACAATTCATTAAATTAAACTTCATTAATTGTATTCTTCTAATACTATACAATGGATTTTCATATTGTTCACCTCCTACAAAAATATAGAAGGTAATTATATGTATATCATCATGACATGTTCACAACATCTATGTCATCACTAGACCATTAACTTTAGCCTGGGATAATTCTCATTCCTCTTCATAGATTAAATTTACATTAAAATGCATGATTATATACCTGCCATATATAGCCCCCACGATTAATTAAAACATATTGAGTAATGTATTTATTTCACCGTAATCTCACTTTTAAAAAATGAAGCATGCAACTTTTGTTGGGAAACGTTCATCTCTGACTTAAATTGTTATTTCATGGGTTAAGTTAAAAAACATATAAGTTTGATATCACATCTCCACTAAAAACCTTAATATATTAAACTTATAAATTCATCCTATGTTATTCAACTCATTCACATGTATATAATGTGTAACTTCTTTTCACATTTGGAGTCTGTAACAATTTTCACAATCATGTCACTCTCCTTAATATGGATTCACACTAAGTCAGAGTTATCGTTCAACCGCGTTTATTTTAGATGTATAACAACGCTATTGAGCGCTTTCTTTTTTACCGCAGTAGTATATGGTCATCATTAATAGTTCTTCACAAACGTTATTGTATTGATTATATACCACAACACAACACACAAAAAGCGCTCTTATTAACGTCACTTATGATTGCACTATTGAAGTTCATATATTTAACAACACATATAACTGCCACCATTAATATCTCGGACGTTTAAAAAGTCGTAAAACATCAACAACGCTTCCTTAATTATGTGATGTTGCATGTATTAACATCAACAACGCTTTCTAACAAATGTGTTGTTAAACATAAATCATTCAAGTCAGTGCTAACTTTACTGATGTTCAATAGTGTTTTGTCAAGAATGCGCTGTTAAAGTTACACAATTTGACAGCGCATGTTTTATTATGCGCTGTTGATGGTCTTCCGCCTCATTTTCAATAGCGTTGTTCAAAATTGCATTGTTGAATGACTGATATTTATTACGATATCTGGTGTAGTGATCACTTGTACACACTGCAAAGAAAAAATGTAAATAAATATCTAACTTAAAAAATGGGAATAAACCTCAAAAACCTGTACAAAACATGACTGTTTTTTTACTGTTTTCGAAGTTTTTTTTCTTTTTAAAAGAATATAATAAGACGTATAATAAATGTTGCACATATTCTATTTTTATTGATGACTTCTTAGTGAAAAAACATTTTTAATATCAATTGAATATTAACTAAAATTTAACCAAAGTAATACTACTATGACTAGGGGATTATACTAGATTTGGACGTGCAATTTCTTCCTAAATAAAAACGCTTTCAATGAAAGAATAATCTTTTTTGTTCTTATATTTTCTATACAAATATTTGAAAGTAGAATATAGAAATAAAAACCAAACAGAACCTACAATACTTTTTTTTCACTAGACTAACTCCTCTCTAATACTAGACTGTTGGATTAAAAAATGAGTTAAAATCAAGATCGTTAAATTTTCATTTTTACCACATGTCATAATCTCAATATGGTAATGGATTCTCTAATAATGGAGATGATCCAAATTCGTTTTTCACTTGTATGGAACACACTGGGATCAAATTTTTAAATGAAGCCACGAACAACCTATGCCCAGATCATCATATTTTCATAAAAGACATCGAAATATCTATGAATCTAAAATATAAATGAAAATATAAAGTTATTAATTTGCTAGATAAAGAAAGGTGATATTTCAAGTAATGGAGATGGTGACCTATGCATGAGACTCTCACAGTCTCACTTAATTTCCTAACAATAAATTTTCTTCTCCTGAATGCTGGTACAACCCAACAACAAAATTAATGTCCACGAGAAATGAGACTCTTTGAATTAACAGTGAATTCTATAATTGTTTTTTATTTTATTTCTCTTCAAGCTTTAAAGTTCATGAGGCTTAGCTTTCATTTCTAAGCTTTACTAACTTTCAATTCGTTGCCTTTACTCTTAAACAAATCACCATTTTTCCTTGATATTTTCAGAATCTGAGAACCCTAATTGTTAATCCAAATGCTATCTATTCAAAACTCTAGCAATAGGAACCAAAATGGAGAATGCAACTTGAACTTCTTGTAATTCAGATTGAAATTACTAAGCATTTTCGTTGCAGATTAAAATATTTAGATATTTATTGTTTTTGTGCTCCACTATCAATCTATCATGGAGCCTTAATTAAGGAGATTTTATAGTAGGATTATAGAATTTTAACAAATTGAACTCGAGTCATTCTATTATCATGAACGTAAAATCTATCAGATACAATAACTCTTATTTAGAGAGTATTGCATTCCTTTAGAAATTAAATACAAGCTCTAATTTCTAATTGTAAACTACAATCTCTCATATCAATAGCTCATCACTCCTTAGCATCCTCGGCAAATTTTCTAACTGATGGGGAATATAGTTAGTAACAAAACCAGCCCATACAAATTGTGAGAAAATAGTTTATGTACAAATTATGTAAGAGTTTTTACATGGTTAAAAATATCACTACTCTTGAATAGTAATACACATGAATGTGTCATATGATATATTGAATTTACACCAGTAGATGGGGCCTTCTTAATTTGCTCATGGAATTGAAGTGAATTTTGTATCTTATTATTCTTGTTTAAAGCAATTACAATTTTCTGGTAACAACCTTGTTTTATCCAAATTATGGATTTGATTCCGATTAGATTATGGTTCTAGTTCTCAAAAAATGTTGCTTATAAAAATTCTTACTCTTTTACACTATGATGTATTGATCCTATTGTTTGTAATGATCTTTCTTGTAACGTGTAATTGGTTAGCACTCCTTGTGTCGTTTTTAATATATTTGCTTATTAAAAATACATATTGACTTTTAGATTATTTGGATATGTCTTCATGATATATCATATTTTATTTGGCTTAATTACATTCGTCATTTATTTTTTGTTTAAGAAATTACATTTATCTTTCCTATGAGGATAATCAGTGTAATTAATATATGTATATAATTAGAAGTGATTTATATATATTTAAAAAAAGAATGATAATTTAAATAATTTCACTTAGTGTAATTTATTATTAAGATTAAATAATAAAAAAAGTTGTCTTTAAGACTATTAACCTAGAAGTACTACGATATTTATATCTATTTTTCTCATTTTAAAAAAACACACATTAAGACATGTAATGATTATGTTGATACATGATATCTATTGCATAATTTTTAGAATATACACTTACACTCTTTGTGATCATTATTTGTTGAGTTATTTACACTGATATATTGAGTTTTAGTGAAATTACATAAATCAATTCCCACTTTTCTATACCTACACGAATCATCTAATTTTTTTACTTTCATTACACTAATCACTCATACATGGGAAATAAATATAATCTTTTAAATAAAAAATATGATGAATGCAATTAAGTTAAAAAAAAACATGATATTTTGTGAAGAAAAGTCCTAATAATATACAAATCAATGTATCTTTATTATTTTTTGTTACAAAATGCATCAACAATTCTAAAGATATATTGTTTAAATCGCTCTTATATTATATCGTAACGAACCAAAAATAATAAAGAGGTATCAACTCATATATTATTTGGACTTGTCTCCATAATATATCATGTTTTGTTTAACTTAATTGTATTTATTACATTTTTATTTAAAAGATTACATTCAGTGTAATGAATGTATAAAAATCAAGGGGTTTGTGTAGGTGTAAAAAAGTGAAGGATGATTTTGTAATTTCACTAAAGCTCAGGGGTGTCAGTGTAATTTACTCTTATTTTTTATAAAACTTACTTGAAAGAATAAAATATTAAACAAGAGTGCATTGAAATATTAAATATTATATTTTACTTTCAAATTATATGGTTATTTATTACTTCTCTTCTTTTATCCACTATTTCTCCATTTCTTTTAAAACAATTCAATGTGGATTAAACGATTTTACTTTGGTGAAATTATATTCAACTTTTACTTCGTTTATTAACTACTATGTCCCTATCAAAAAATTTGACCATCTCTAGTATTTTATTATTATTATATCAATTAATTAATGTGTAATTTTAAAAGGGGTAAGACTATAATATTATAACAATTTTAGAAAAGAAGGAAAAGTAATCATTTTCGTTGCTATAGAAATTTAATTGAAAGTTTCTAGAGTTAATTGAATCTCTAAAAAAATATATATACTAGCTTTTACATTGTTAGTGCTTTACACATCATTTTTATATAATCAACAACAAATCTCCAATACAAGTAATAAAAATAAATAGTAAACAATTACAGTGACATTGTGAAGAAAGGAACTAGTTCCATATCTTTATCTTGTATGATAACAAAAAAAATTGATAAATAATATATTAACTGTATGTAATCTTTATAGAGTAAGGACCTATTTATTTTAAGAGTAAATTTTTTAAATTTACTTCTCATCCTAGTCATCAATTCTATGAACATCTAATAATTTAGATTTACTCATTAATCTAAATCATCAAATTTTCCCTAGAATCAATGGCTATAATAGATTGTAAGTTTAAGTGGATCTCTCCCCGTCTTTATAATATATCACATTCTACTCGAATAGGGCTTCATGTTATACCTTATTTTCCTTCGGTCCACTCTCATTTCTTCAACTTCAATTTAATTGTTTAACTACACCTACTCTCCTCTAGCACTAATTTGTCTGACATGCAATAAAGAATTATTGAAGTATGCTAATTAATAGACATAATTGCATAATTAATTTCAACTACACAACATTAAGTGAAACACTTGCCTTGGAAGCAAGCAACAAACATGTTTATCTGCAGAGCAATAATTTGACAGCTTGGTAACAGTCCTTTATCACAGATTGAATGAATTGAATTATGGTTTCTGATTCTTGCTTTCAATGCCATCAAGATACCCTGCCACAGATTTGACCATTCCTTCCCTTGAAACTATACCACATTTAAATCCTTCAATTTATCATCATTATTAATCATAATATTTTAGAGGACAAAAGTTTAGTATATATTAACATAGTAAAAGTTTTTTATATTATCACTATATTATTTATATTCATTCTTAATCATTATTAACTTTTTAAATAAAAGTAATGGAAATAAACGATGGATAATACATTAATTATATATAAATCTTTATACTGTTAGTACATACATATTATACTCAAAGTAAGAAGATTACAAACAAATCTTATTTCTAGATTGAACTCTCAGAAAAACTTCTGCATCTATGCATTTTTTTCCTTCTGTTTATAGTTCTGAACACGCAATGAAAAGCAAAAATCTTTTGCCAAAACCTCTTGTAAATCTATTCATATTTGCCCTATTCTAAGTTTTTATCCTCAGTGGATATGCTTTGTTTGTATGTAGAATGAAAATAAGATGAAAAAATGGGAAAGAAAGGAAATGGAATAAAGAAATGATGGCAAAGTTTAATAGTTAATTTCTTCTTATTTGGTTGGAGAATGAATAAAATTAAAGTATATTATATGCTTTAATTTATACATATTCAATATATATTCCTTTTTTATTTATATTTTTTAAAGAATAAATAATAATTAAATATTAATACTTATAAATAATATAATGATAATATATAAAATTCATATATTATAAGTGGATACAATTTTTTTCATAAAATTATCTTATTTATGCTTTATAATATTTGGTTTTAATCTTTGCACTAAATAAATGAAATGTATGGACATCATCATTGGTCATTGTATCCTACTAATCATCAATATGATATTTTTTGGTACCTATCATCAATATATCACCACTTAATTGATAAAAAGATAAAAATATTTAAAATCATTGATATTTAATAATCTTTGATTTTAGTATAAAAAGAAAAAATAATATGTACTAACAGTATAATGTAACGCCCCGAAAATCATTTCATAATTACTATATTTAATCTCTTAGAAAAATGGTTAAATTTTTTTCTTCTTTTTTTCTTTTATGTAACACTAGCGTGTTGACCGACACTCCATGTCAGTCACCCGCATTCTTATTTTTTTGATATAGTATGTATGATCTTCATATTATATTATTTAAGAAAAACAATTTAAATATAAGAGTGTAGTATATAAAATCAATAAAGAGCGAAGATTTAAGAAGATAATATTGATAGTTGATATGATATACATAAAACTTATGTCAATTTCTCATTTTATGCCTATTCGGTGGAGAAAAATAGAAGATAGAAATAAGAGAATGTGTGAAAGATTAATGATATTAAATTATTAATATGAAAATGAAAGTAATATGTGGAAGTTTATAGTAGTTATTAAAAATATAAAAGGGTAAGTTTGGAATATAAAAATTATACAAGGGGTAGTTATTATTTGTTTTGCCTTTATTAATAGTATAGATATAACTTACAAATCATTTTTTTCTATTTTATCTATTCTCTTTCAAGATTTCATATTTTCAAACTTTTGCGGAAATAGTTTCTTAATACTTAAAATGTAATTGAACGAAACCCAATTCTTTTTTGAATACTTCCCATTAATCAATTCTTGAATTTGTAATACGTACATCATGATTTACAAAATACACGGCGGAGTTTATTCTTTGCCCATAACAAAGACTAAAAATACAAATAAAAACAAAATAATGTCGGGGACATTGACATTACAAAAGTACCATACACAGGTTCCCTATCAAAAGAAAGAAATGAGCTCCTAGACAGGTGGTGCACTGGAAACCTCACTCGGGTCTTCCTCGATCGTTGAGTCTGAAGAGATCTTTATAACCTCCACTGAATCCTCTATGCAAGTTAACTCTATACAATCATCGTCCTCGTCCTCCACCACCTCATCTGCTGCCCAATTCATCGAAGGGTCCAGGGTGTACCCCCTAGGCCCCGATGAAGTAGTCATGCCTGCTCCTTCCGTTCCTCTTGGAGTTGAGTCAGTAGATGAGAATCTCGGTTGGGGCCATGTCATGACAACCTTCGATCTGCCTCATACCTCAGCTGGTGCGGATGGACCGACAGGTATGGACCTTCGCTCTTGTAGGGTGAACGATGCTTCCCGAACTGCATAATGAGCCGAGAGATGCAACACAAAGCCATCACATACGAGATCCAATTTCAGGTCGTATGGACTAGTGTAGGTGTATTGGTTTCCTTCAACGCTCCATGCTCCCTCCCGGGACATCGTAAAGTGGTAGCCATTGATGATTGCCGATCTGTCCAACTAAACATGGATGTATACGACTACACCAGAAAGAAAGAGAGGGAGTAAAACATCTAAAGAAAAACTTATCATTCACGTCATGGAATTACACACAATATCACCCCAAGACAAAGAACAAGTACAAATATATCATATGATCATACACGCATGTATTAATGATTAATGAAGTATAAAACTTATGATTCTAGAATCAATATCGATAAATACCACGTATGCATACGTCCACCATTCTTACATCATTATCCTCCCAATAACTATTCGAAAATAACCGAGAGTATGCGTGTGTGTGTGTGTGTGTGTGTGTGTGTGTGTGTGTGTGTGTGTGTGTGTGTGTGTGTGTGTGTGTGTGTGTGATCGATCTCTTCCAATAGAACTGTCCATTTCAGGATGATGTCGTATCAAACACTTTCTGACCATCCTCTCATCGATCATGATTGCAAAGAGGGATTGTCAAAGATCATCTAGTTTGCGTTGTGAGCACTATCTGATCCAAAAGAACATCTCATCTAGGAATACACGAGACTCGTCTCACCTAGACTCTCCCTCAAGACTTTGCTGATGAATCACCGCCATCACCGTCCCTCTCAACACCTCGGGGCTCGTTCGTCTACCGTAAATTTCCTCTCCACTACTTTATTATTCATAATGAATATACACACTAACCGAAGTTAGCAAATTAAATCTTTTAATCTATCTTTTATAAAGATATGCCCATCTTAAGACATCTCCCATCGGAAATGCTTCTAGTGGCACCCGATCTTAACATTTAAACCACAGAGAATAAACCTCAGCACCACTATGAACCATTGTTGAATCACCCTGAACGGCTGTCAAGTCAAGCCTCTTACGGTTAGACGATCTCGCTGCGTGGGCATAATATAACACTTGCGGGTAGGGCTGACAATGAATCGAACCAACTCGGCATTCGTTCGAAAATCGATTCGTTATTTAGCTCGATAAACTTTGTTCATGAACTACATGAGCTGAACTTGAGTTGGAAATTGAGCTCGTTAAATAAACGAGCCAAACTTGAGTTGGATATAGTTCGACTTGTTTGGTTCATGATCTGACTCGATATATATATAAAACTAATTTTTAAGTTTATTATGACTCGTATATTATTTTTTATATTTATTGTTATTATATATATAAACAAGATATATATAACTTTTTTGAAGTATTTCTTTCCAAATTTAATTAATCATTTGAGTTGTCTAAATGTGTAACGCTCCAAAAAATACTTCTAAAAAACATTTCGAAAAAATGAGTAATTTTTTTTTTGAAATGAGTTATATAAAATTGCCTCCTTTCCAAATCTTCATTTTCTGGGACATCACTTTAAGTAACTCGAATGCGGAAAATCAACTTATCGTTATCGAAGGATAACTTAACCTGATTCGCAATTTCCTGAATAACACAATGCATATAATCGGTTAAGTCATAATTAGTTCATACAAACTAGGTCACAAAGGCGGAAACTACATCGCCACTAACATATAAAAAATCAAAAAGAAACACACCCCCCCAACTAAAAACAAAAATGGGACATCTACGGGCCCACAAGCTGACTCAAAAGATCACAGGAATGCTGGACCCCTCAGTCGGGTCCTCCTCCTCCTCCGAGTCAGACACGAAGTTGATCACCTCTACCGAGCTCTCTACATTTACGAGCTCCACGACCTCGTCCTCCTCCTCCTCTTCCTCCACTTCATTATGCCATAACCAAGCGGCATAATTCGGAAGGGATGACATTCTCAAAACCAGAGCCTTCTTGCAGGGACCTCATCCAAGAACCCGACTCCTCTGGGCTCTACTGGATAACGGAGCATCCAAACAATCTGACCACGTCCGATGACCGTGGGAAGGAGCAGCTCCATCACTCCTGACTGGCGGGTATCGAAGTCCATCCTCTGGAGACCTCGGCCTCCTTGGCGGAAAGGTGAAGGAAGTATCAATGTAGGTGTCGGGTTGAGGGATCATCATCGATGACCCGTTGAACACCATGTGCAACGACAGACCGCAGGGGCTTGTGTATGTATATCTGTGCCCATCACTATCCCACTGTCCCATCGGGGACATCATGAAGTGATAACCTCGAATGTGAGTGTTGTTGTTGGCCATCTGCATAGCAAATATATACAAAACAAGAACAATACAGCAGAGAGAGTAAGACATCTAATAAACATAAATTCATTGACGACGTGGACTTACTCAGAATATCACACTCAGACATAAAATATATTTTAGCATATAATTCATCATTTATCAGTGACATCATGAAGTAATACATAACTTACCATTTATTTCAACATTACCAATATATCAAATAATATAATCAACATTTTACTCATAATCATATCACATGCATAAATGTAGGAATACACAATGATTGTAGCTCACATGTGGGAATTCACTTCCACAATAATAATGTATGCATGATATGTCATGATTATCCACCTTACACCAATATCCATCCAACATCCTAATCGGAAATAATCGAG
>NW_017724094.1:0-3451 GCF_001865875.1 Lupinus angustifolius | reverse complement strand
GTACCTCCCCAAGAATACAAGGGACTCGTCTCACCCAGACTCTCCCTCAAGACATGGTTGGAGAATTACCGTCCAATCAGTATCGTCCCTACTTACATCATGGTGTTCTAAGTCGTCTCGTCATTTCCTCTCCACTACTTCATGATCATAATGCAATGCATTCCTAGTCAGAGTCAAATGCAATGTATAAATCAACCATATGATCGGCCCATCCTTAAGCCATCTCCCGACAAGGAATGCTTCTCGTGGGACCCGATAGTACGTCAACCGTACATGCTCAAGGTAACATCTCATTCACTATAACTCATCACTGAATATTCCTGGACGGTCACATGACCAGGCCTCTTACGGTCAGTCAATCGTTGGTCAGTGATATCTATATCCTTACTAGGGTACCCCCTAGTTCACGACCTCAAGTCGGATACTTGCCCAACAAGGCATAAACATAAACAATGCTCTCACACTTTTATTTACTATCGCCCAAGCGACATCTCTTCTCGCTCAAGCAAGACATCTCTCGCCCAAGCGAGAGAGTTCCAGAAACTCATTAAAATCCTGGGCTTTCTCGCCCAAGCGAGTCCCTTGCTCGCCCAAGCGATACCTCTCTCGCTCAAGCGAGAGAGTTCCAGAACTCATTAAAATCCTGGGCTTTCTCGCACAAGCGAGGCCCTTGCTCGCCCAAGCGAGGCCTCTTCTCGCTCAAGCGAGACATCCCTCGCCCAAGTGAGAGAGTTCCAGAAACTCATTAAAATCCTAGGCTTTCTCGCCAAAGCGAGGCCATTCCTCGCCCAAGCGAGGCTTTCTCGCCCAAGCGAGATTTTGTTGCCGAGGCGAGGGAATTCCAGAACCAAAACTTTCCCTCGCCCAGTCCTCGCCCAAGCGATATTGTGCTCGCCCAAGCGATACTGTGCTCGCCCAGGTGAGAGTTTCTCGCCCAAGCGAGAGGGACTTGGTCAGAATGCCAATTTTTGCCCTTTTCGACAACCGCAACACATTCAACATGGTTTTTCAACCACCTGCACTCAGAAAAGTTCCCAACAACATTCATATACAATATTCAACATATTTCATCAACAATCATATATATTCAAAAGCATTCAAACATAAAAATCTTGGGTTTCTTAAAACCCAAGTTAACTCCAAAACTTTTGAGATGGTTTAGGAGATGCAGGTGTCATATTCAGACACCATTATGTCACGATGTGTTCTCTCTCACCTTAGTGAAGCGTGCTTTAACTCGTCAACTAAGGATGGTTTGGTTTCAAGATTCGAACACCGAAATCTTCGTAACTACCAAAATGAAAATCCGTAGTTTCCGATATTTCTAAAATCGTTACTAAAATACTTAAAATCATTTATTTTATTCCCCATCGTGATCATACATCCCTTTCATCCATCCGGTCCAACATCACATGTTCTTGACCATCCTTTTTCATCGAAAGTCCGTTCACGATTTCCATCCATTTTAAACCTACGGTTTTTAGTAAAACTACATATTCCGATTTAAGACATTCTTTGATAAGCTTACCACTTTAAAGTTGGGTTAAGTGAGTGATTTAGGGGATTTGGTGGTAGTAAATCAAGGCATTAATGAGTGAAATCTATAGTAACTTACAAGACTAAAACTCATCTAGAGTTTTGTCTAATTCTTTACCGAAAATTCGCAGAAATTCATTTTCGAAAATATTTACATACATTCTCAATTTTCCAAAACACTTCCTAAAGGTTCCTTTGATTTCATCATCATCCCATTTGGCTAAAACAACCAAATGCAAGTAATAAAACATTATAACAACTCTATGAACACAAGTTGTTCATGGTTTCAACAAAATATTTTCATAAGTTCAAGAACATCACCATTTTCGGTTTTGAGGATAAAATGAGTTAGAAAGCGTTTTAGAAAATTTCAACGGTTGAATATGTTCTCGACATGCTCATGAACAACACACTTAAATCTCATCAACATCCATTGGTTGAATGTTGAGAGATCAAGGATTGAAGATGGGAGAAGCAAATGAGAAATGAGAGGAAAAAATGAAGAGAGGATTTACCTTCTCTTTGAAAATGAAAGGGTATGAGAGTGAAGTGTAAAGTGTGAGGGTTTAAGGAGAGAAGGGAAATCAGATTTCCCTCTAGGAAATCTTAAAAAATCTCCTAGGGTGGCTAATGATGAGCTCATGAGATATTTGAGAAAGTGATGTGAGGTTTGCTTTATGGAAAAGCAAATTTCACATCCCAACACGAAATGACCACTTCGCGTACATGTGCGATAAACATGCCCGAGTATTATCGACCAATACTCGATCGAGTATTATAAATCTCCCAATTTTAATATCCGATTAGAATTTCGGATTTCGGCATTCCAAGTGAAAAATATTTAGAAAATAGGTATGGGTGTACTCAGGGTCTATATTGACTCGAAATGAAATTACGAAGCCAACGGTGCAATCGGAATTCGATTCCGAATTACAGAACTCAAGAACCACTTTTTGAGCCATACCGGGTGAGATTCGGCCCCGACAGCGGTCCGAAATCGACTGTCTCCTAAAATCGTGAAAATTTACAACCAAATTGGAAATATAATTACAAGACTAAAACTCAACTAGAGTTTTGTCTAATTCTTTACCGAAAATTCCCAGAAATTCATTTTCGAAAATATAATTAATAACAATATTAATAAAATCTTATAATTCAAAATCGTAAAATTCGTGGTATTACAAAATGAACCATTCGAAGTGAACCGAATAGTTCGTGAACTTTAACCGAGCCAAACTCGAGTTAAAATAATAACTCGTATTGAACTCGAGTCGAGTTTCGAGCCAAACCAATCCTTATCGAGCTGAACCGAGTTGAGCTCTGGTTCGACTGGGTTTGGCTCGTTTCCAACCCTACTTGGGAGTCTCGTTCTTAACCATGCAATTCTTTACATACATCACTTTAGATATGACAACTCTTCTTTGTATCATTTCCAAGAATTTCATATAATTATTCATCTTTACAACATTTACTTATTGAAAGAACATTATCTCCAATAAATGTGTTTTAGGTTTTATTGAATAGGATTGGAAGTGAATGAATTCTTGATGGAAAAATGTCATTAGACTCTCACACATGTAAGAGTTATCATTCAGAAGACTTAAGAAGTCTTGTTTGTATGGAGCCTTCTCGCTCAAGCGAGGGAATCACCATTTTTATAAGGCACATGTGGCTCAAGCGAGAGATACCTCGCTTAAGCAAGAAAACAACCAGTTTTCTTTGTGCATATTTCAGCTCAGGCGGGAGTTGTCTCGCCCAAGTGAGTAAACCCGTTTTCTCTAGACACTTCTCGCTCAAGCGAGAAAAGCCTGAAACTTAGTTAAATTCTTTTCTCAATGAAAAGTTTTCTCATTTATAACACATGTTTTTAAGCCTTGAATTTAACAATTATCTCATACATATAATTCTTAGAACA
>NW_017724093.1:0-27170 GCF_001865875.1 Lupinus angustifolius | reverse complement strand
AAACAAGAATAATCATGACATCTTCATACATAACATAACCTAACATAATTCGGCATAAGAAATATTGTTGTACTTAATCCAAACAAAACAGACAATTGATTAAGTACAAGCTTTCTTAATACCTAAGACAACTCCAAACTTGTGAGGGAGTTTGGAGGTCCTGAAACATATTAAGACACCACTGTGTCACGATGTTTAATCCCTCACCCGAGTGTGTCGTGCAGATTGTTTTCTCGATTCTAAGTGAGCTTCATTCGTTGGGTCTCTTCTCAAACTCTTCATCACACCAAAATCAAAATAACTCTAATTAGGTCACTTTGTTAATTATTATTCTTAAAAAATAACATTTTACGCGAAAATAAAACTTCCGATCTAAAATGAACTTAATCGCTTTCATCCATCCGATTCAAGGTTAGATATTTCTTGAATCATCGTTTATCATTGAAAGTCTTACAAAACAATGACACTTTCTAAAATAAAGTTTTAATAAAACTTATAACATAATTATGTCATAATTTGTGGATATACACCAGGTTAGTTCTGAGGAAAGAGAGGTGGGAGGTAAAGTCACACTTAAATACCAAGTGTTTGACAGAACTTTTCTAGACATGTATTTCCACTTCATTACATTTTTCCGGTAATTATAATTATTCATAAAACTTATCTTTTGCAAGTAAAACATTTTATTAAGATTAACCTTTTTAAGTAAGATTATTAAGCTAGACTTACCATTTTAAAGTAAGCCAACTTAAACAAAATCAATACTTTTAAATCAAGACTTTTTAAGTCAATCTTACCACTTTAAAGTAAGCTAACTTAATCAAGATCAACACTTTTAAATCATTTTTGTATCTAGGACTTCATAACACTTTAGGGTTATAAAGTCAAGACTTTTTAGGTCAATCTCCTCATTTAAAGTATGCTACTAAAGAAAACACAACTAATTTCATGATCATCTCAACACCTCCAAATTCTAGGATAACCTCAAGTGTTAATAGGTGTTGATTTCATAGTCATGAACTATAAATCATAAATTAACATTTTTACTATCTTTACTATCCAAAACTTCATATCACTTTAAGTTTATGAAGTCAAGACTTTAATAAAATATCTTTTATCCCAAATCATTACTTTAACTTGGAAATCAAAGAATAACATATGTTAAACAACCTTTTGCACATAATACCTTTTAAAAATGAAATCTTTTTTCAACAAAACTCATAAACATTTTAAACTTGAAGAATAACATAAACTTTTCTTAAACGCAATAAAAGTTCTTTTGATGTTCAAATCTTCACCTTTAAACACATTCAAATACTAACAATAATTTCAAATATCTCTAAAGCAAATAAACTCATCTAACCTTATACAAAGATATAGTTTTTCAATCTAAGAATAAGGAAGAAACTTTAAGTTTTACATAAGTCAAAAACTACACAAAAGTTCATATGATTTCATTATCATCCCCTTTAGTCATGACTTACAAAATATTTAAATAAAACAAACATAAACTCAAATCCATGAATACAATGCTAAGAGATCATAATTTTCTCATGGTATATGTGGAGAAAAATAGAGAAGAGAAAAAAAGAAAGAATACCTTAACTTTCTTGAGGAGAATTAGTGTAAAAATGAGAGAATTGGGTGAGGTATTTATAGGAGAGCCTCACCCTCTCTCAAATCTGAAAATTAATTAGAGGCAATCTAGCTTTTGGCTAGCTTAGGTGATGTGTCTAATGGTGGTGGAATGAAGAGATTTGGTGAGTGATTTAGGGGATTATGGAAGCTTTAACTTTGCTTGTTTGATAAGCCATTGACTCATGATATGATTAATACTATGACTTGATTGATGCAAAGTGATTTCGCAATTGAAGTCTTGCCTGAGTATTATCAGGTAACTTCGTCCAGAAATATACGATCTACCGATTTAGGTTTTTCTGCCTGAAACGTCGAAACTTGAATTTCAAGGTGAAAAATACCTAGAGATGAGTTATGGACACACTTGGTATCTATTTTGACTAACAATAATATTTCGAAGCCAACGGAGAAATCCGAATTCAATTCCGAGTTACGGAACTTAAAACCTGGGCGAAAACTCGATAAAACGACCCGAAATCATCTCGGAAACTTTTATTCTCCAAAAATCTTGAAAAAAAGGGCAAGTAAAAATATTATAATAAAAGACTAAAACTCAACTGATGTTTAACCTAAAACATTATTGATTAATTTCTATAATTAATTCATTAACAACTAATTACTTAATTAAACGTGCTCAGAAAAATACGGTGTTACATATTATAATTTTATATACTTTGTGTGTTCATTTTTAATTCATATTTAATTTTTATTTACATTTTAGAAAAAGTAATACAAATGAATAATTAATAATATACTAATTATGCATGAATTTTTACATTGTTAATGCATAAATATTATACTCATATAAAAATATAAATGAATAATACATTAATTGTATATATATCTTTACACTTCAATTGTATATATAGATATAAAGAAGGATAAATAATTTTCTTTTCCACGTATTTTCTTCTTTCTAATGGTTGATATGTTTGAAAAGGAAAGGAAAATAGAAGAAATAGAATTTTCCATTATTTGGCTATCAAATGAAAGTAAAAACTTTTACTTAGTTTTTTTTCTTCTTTTCATTTTATATTTTATCAAAATTTATAAAAAAAATTAATATCATTTTCTATCCTCCGCTTCTTTTATTTTTTTGATAACATTTTCTTTTCAAAACAAAAAATTAGCATAAAGGACATAAGACTTATGTACTTTTGTACTGCCGCACCTTTTCATTTCTCTTTCATCAGAAAAAAATTACATTATTTTTCCTCCTAAAAGTTTTTTTTATACTTACGATAAACAATGTTAGTATATTTTTTCATGTACATTAGTACCACGTTGGAAAACTCACCCGGTCAGTCACAAGTTTCAATTCTCATTTCAGGGAAAAGCATTAAACACAAACTTAAATGCAAACTTTGGAAAACGCGCAGTCACAAAAGTAGTTTCTATTCTCGTCTCATTAGAAAGCATTAGAGTTTTGTTATTTAAATGATAAAGATTAAATTTCACTTATATCCCTTGGTTTAAATTATACCAATGACTTATTTTTAAAACTTCTATAAATCACCTATAATTATATATACACATTACACCAATTACAAAAAAAATATAGTTTCTTAAACAAAAATAATTATAAATGTAATTAATTCAAATAAATATTGTATGAGAATAATTTAAAAGTCAATATTTATTCATTATTTTTTTGTTCATTACAAACTATAACAATATTTCTAAGGAATTGTTTAAAGGGAATAAAATATCATCTCACACTACGAGATAACTGATCTCTTCTAGCCATTAAAAGTATGACAATTGTACTGTTTTGTTTAGTTTTAAAAATATTTTTATAGAAAATGATTAAATATGAAACATGTCAAGATTTTAGAGACTAGAATATATAATTTATCACATACTTTATTCTCTTGTTTAAATCGCTCTATAGGATATTGTAACTAACACAAATAATGAATAGACTTATCTTAACAATATATCATATTTTGTTTAACTTAATTATATTCATTACCATTTTTTGTTTAAGAAATTACATTTTCTTTTGGGTGGTTAGTGTAATGTATGTATATAATTATGGATGATTTGTTTAAAATGAATAAATGATTTGTACAATTTTATTAAAACTTAGGGGTGCTGATATAAATTATTCATGTATAAATCAGTTCTCCGGACTCATAAGTAAAAAATAACATACATATAATTAAGATTGTAATATTTATGTACTGAAAGTGTAAACATTTACATACAGTCACTATATCATCTATAATTCATATGTTTTACTTTAAGTTAAAAGTCAATGATCAACGAAAATAAATAGTGAATAATGTAGTGACAATGTAAAATCTCTCACAATGATAATACATACATTGTTTCTCTATAATTAATTAGTTAACATCATTTAAGTTTCAATCTCAGTAGAATGTAAATCTTGTTATCTAATTTGTAATTCATAATAATATTTTAATAATAATGATATTTTATCTGGTAAAATTAATTAAATTTTGATTATATATTAAACAATCAATTATGTGTAGATCTAGAGTCACATCTTATATGTGAAAGTTTGTCCCTTCATGCACCTTTATTTTTTATTGATTAAAAAAATAAAATATGAATTAAATATCTATTAATTTTATATTTTCAAATTAATGAGAATGAAATTGCGTCGTACACAAATTAGAATAAAATATGTGTTCCCTTTCATATCTCCTTGTATTTAAGTTTGAAGGGATTAAAATTTATAAAATTACAAGTATCCCTTTGATGGAGTTTTATGCGAGGGATTACTTCTACATGACATTAAAAGAGTAAATTTTTAAGGGAAAATTAAAATTATCATGTTATAATTTATTAAATAACTATTCATTATAAAACTAATATTCTAAATATCCCTTATATTGATATGCGATAATCAATTAATTCTTATTTTTTATCATTATAATCAATCGATAGTGTAAGTGTTTTTTACACTATTAGCAAATCATCCCTCATTCATATGTTAATCATCATTGACTCTCAAACAAAAGTAATACAAATCAATTGTGAATGATGGACTGACAGTTTAAAAAACTTTACACTGTGTTAAAATAGTTGTGCTTTTGTTAGTTGGTTAGTTAGTTTAGTTAGGATAGTTAGTTTTTCTATCATTTATATAAATGATTCAATGTTATTTTGTTTTTCCATCTATTCAATATTCAATGAATGATATTCTCTTCTCTCATCTTTCTTGATTTATCAAGAGATCTTTTTCATGCCTCATACCATTTTAACATGGTTTCAGAGCATAATTATCTTTTGAGAGCTTTCGCTTATGGTTCCATGAAGGATTTCATGGAAAACTTCAACAATCAAGAACATGGTGGTGCTTTCTTTTTCATCTTAATGACATTCATTAGTGTTATCTTGCTTCCAATAGGTGACAATGTTGTATGTGGCAAGACTATCTTGATTTCTTTGATTGCTCCTTCTTGGAATTCATTATCACCTTCTTCATCGACCTTCAAATTCGATCAAAGGAGTTTGTTTTTGGTCAAGAATTCTTTTCAAGTACATAAGCTAGCTTCTTGATATTCTTTTTCAAGCTCTTCAAGAATGGAGTACCATGACCAATTTATCCTATACAAGATTATATCCTTTTCTTATTCTTCATCATTTACCACTCTTTCTAATTCATCATAGAAACGTCTCATTAGGATCATGATTCTAATCCGTTCTCTTTCTTTCATCATCAATGGTTCGTTAGCTTCTATCCATGATGGTTAAGCTCAGATATAACTTCTATCATGGATGGTTAAGCATTGGATGGATAGCTTCGGTCCATAGTGGTTAAGCAAAGATATAGCTTTTGCTATGGATGGTTAAGCGTTTGATGATATAGCTTCTGTCATGGATGGTTAAGCGTTGTTATTACTTTAAATCAAGCTTCAAATTAATTCCAAGCTGGAGAGTGAAAATTTGCACTCACCAGCTTGAGGGGGGATATTAAAGATATATGATAGGTTATTTTGGAGAACGATAGTTGGTTAGAAAGTTAGGAATTAGCAAGTTAGATTTATGTTAGTTATTTGCTTTACAAGCTTTCTTTTCTTCTTTTCTCTTGTATAAATAAGCTATATTGGTTCATTTCTTATATAATCAATTCAATTCATTCAATTTTGTAATGAAATTCAATCATTCAATGAGAATATTATCAATCTTTGTTTCTCATTCTTCTTTCTTTAAGCTTCTTTAAGCTTTCTTTTATACACTTCTTGATTCATCAAAAAGCTTTCTTTTCCATGCTTATATGGTCTATGCTTCAAGAAGGAATGTCTTGCATATGGTGAAGGTTCTGATTGTTCCTTCTTAAGAAAACAAGATAAATTGCCAGAATTGGATGGTGCTATATGTCTTGCATCCTATAAAGGATGGTTGTTTTTTTTTATTTTGTGATTCATTTTCACATGTCTCAACATCTCAAAATTGCATCATTGCTGTGATTACCGCACAAGTGATGAAGAATTAGAGGTTCAGTGAGCTTTCTAATGAGTCTTTTTGAATTATAAATTTTGTTCATCATTTACCCCTTATTACCTTTATTTCTTTATACTTTATTTTCTTTACCCCTCTCATAAACACACATTATTTTTAGTGTGTAATTTTACATCATTGAAGTTGTATATTAGGATCAAGATTTAGATCCATTTTTTTCTCTTTCATTCATTATGTTTGGTTTGTCTCTGTCAAGTAGATGGTTAAGCATTGGTTGGTCAAGCTTCTGTCAAAATATATGGTTAAGCTTTGGATGAAATTGTTTATGCTTATGGTGGTTAAGCGTCAGTATTGCTTCATATTCAGATTTCAAGACTGGGAGATGAAGATTCACTCACCAGCAAGATGAGGTATTAGATTATATCATTGTGTTCAACCCAATTATTTCAAGCTTGGAATTGTTAATACATTCCAGCTTACGGGGGAATGTTAAAATAGTTGAGCTTTTATTAGTTGGTTAGTGTTAGTTTAGTTAGGGTAGTTAGTTTTTCTATCCTTTATATAAATGATTCAATGTAATTTTGTTTTTCCATCTATTCAATATTCAATGAATGATATTATCTTCTCTCATCTTTCTTGATTAATCAAGAAATCTTTTTCATGCCTCATAACATTTTAACACACTGACGGGACATAGATTTTAAACTCAATCTTAAAGTAAGGGGTTAAGGGTGTAAGCGGTTATGGCTTAAAACGTGAAACTGAACTGAATGAAATTACAAAATGTGAATAGATTTTTTTTAAGGAATCATTTATGTTCGATTCGTTCATGGTTTTAAAAATTTAGGAACCAAACCACATATTATTACAAAATAGGTACTAGAGAATTATAAAACCAATTTTTTTGGCTTAAATTATCAATTTTGTATGAAATATGTTACTAAATTGTCATCATGTTAGTGTTATATATATGTTACTACTTACTAAATTATTACATATGTGATATATGTTACTAATTGTGAATTATATGTTATATATGTTAGTAATAATGTATATGTTACTAATTGTGAATTGTATTATTATATATATGCTCATTCGTTCTTTTTCTTCTTAAATTATATAATTATTATATGAGTAAATTACATTAACATCACATGAGTTTTAGTGAAATTATACAAACCCTCTCCATTTTTTACCCCTATAAAAAAACCTACGATTTTTATACATGCATTAGTAGGATCTTTTAAACAAAAACTAGTAGGATACTCATGCATTCACATGAGTGGTAATGTATTTTGCTTGAATGTATTTAAATAATATAAAGTAATTGCTTAATTGAACATTTGCTAATAATTACATGGTGAAATTTGATGTTTATGTATTTGTTTGATGAAGTACAGTTGTTGGCGAATGACATGATGTAGAACCTATTGTATAAAACAAATAATAAGTTTGTATAGTACAATTTAAGATAACTTATACAATATTTGTTACAGATTTTGAAAGACTTCTTTATAAACCACATTTGTTGTTGACTTTAGTTGTTTACCATCTTTATCAGGAATTAAAATTTTCAATCCATTCTTGCATTTAACTCTTGAGATAGTCACATATAAATGATCATGATTGAATACTAGTCTAAGTAGATATAAGCCTACACTCTCTAACGATCGACCTTGAGATTTATTGATCGTCATAACATATAAAACAATTATAGGGAATTGTCTTCAGATAGTGTAATTAAGTTAAACAAAAATATGATATATTATGGAGACAAATCCAAATAATATACGAGTCAAGATATTTTTATTATTTTTGATTCATTACAAAATGCATCAATAATTCTAATGAAATATTGTTTAAATTAATCTTAAACAATATCGTAACAAACAAAAAATAATTAAAATGTATTGACTCGAATACTATTTGTACTTGTTTCCACAATATACTTTATTTTGTTTAACTTAATTTTTTTATTTAAAAAATCGCACTTATTTTTCATTCATGGGTAGTCAATGCAATGCATGCATAAAATTTAAGATTTTTTTAGGTGTTAAATGGAGGAGTAATTTGCATAATTTCACTGAAACTCAGAGGATGTTAGAGTAATTTTCTCTTATTATATATATTATTAACAAGCAATTACAAGTTTCAATTTTTCCTGAAAATAATAGTAGTGTTTTTTTATTTTATGAACAAATAATTTTTTTATAATACATTTTGAACTTTTAATTGATGCAAAATAAAAACTAAAGAAAAAACAATAAAAATCGTGAAATCGAACAGAACCGTTCATGAACAGTTTGGTTTGGTTCTATTCTTGCAATAAAATTTGTAGTTAACTAGACCATATCTTTGTATTCAGTTTGTTTGCTGAATTGCATCAAAAACCGAACCGGACTGAACTTTTACACCCATGTAATTAAATTAAGAGTAAAAAAATGAGTACTAGATAAATATGTTAGGTATCAGTGGCTAAAATACACCTAGAAGGGGGGGTTGAATATGTGTAGCAGTCAGAATATCCGCTTTTCGAAAACAACAAATTATGCTGAAATAACAGATTAATCGATTAACAGAATAGAAATAATCGATTAACGTAATTAACTTAATCATTTAAAATAGCTCAGATTACACAAACAGATTCGGTTTCTTGCACGACAATCAACCGAGATTGAATCGAATATATAGAGGTAATAAATATATCAGAGTTACAACAGTATAGTATAGAAACAAATTATTACAATTAAAACAAATATACAAAGTAATCGATTAAAGCAATAAAGAGAGAGAGGGAAAGAAAAAGCCTGCAACAAGGTTTTTATCCTGGTTCGTTTGCGTGTCCACTTGCAAACTACATCCAAGCCTCCCGGCTGATCTGGGAGATTTTTTTCTTCACTATAATTGAAATTATGTTTTACAAGCAATTCTTCCAGATTCTTCCAATTACAACACTTAGATATTCACTTGAAACTAAAGAACCTTATTCTTTGGTTTGACTCCCTTCCTACCGCCTAAGAAAACCTTTCTTGCGGTGTAGCCCCAGCCAAGAACCTATTCTTTCTATGAAGAACACTAAGCTAATGAAGATACAACACCATCTCGTTGGTGGTAAGACACCTTGAGATTCCCAATGTTACAACACTTTTTACAACAAAAACATAGAGTAATCTAAAGCAATTATGATGCTCAAACTAGACAATTAAGATCTTACTCTAAAACTCTAATACAAGACTCACATAACATGGCAATGTATTAGTTGAAAACAGTTTTTACAGAATGCAAAATCTTCACAAAAACATCAATGAATGCATGAACATGTGAGGTGAAATAGTGAGAAATTAAACATGAAATGCCTCTCAATCCTAAAGCATAGAATTCTCTCTTTTCTAATCTCACAAATGCAATGTCATATAGATGCAACAATTAACACAAAATATTTTCTAACTCTCTAAAAAATGTAACATGCAAGTTATGACTTCAATTCTGAAAACGCAATTTATAAAGAATCATTTCTGCAGCCCAGTTAATCGATTAACGTGTTTTAAAAACGTAACTGATTCTTTTTTTCCAAGTTTTCAGTTTCAACAAATTGTCAAAAACTTATGTTAATCGATTAAATCATAACTTAATCGATTAACAGCATATTTTCAAGTGTATTTTCAAGTGTATTTTCAATTTGCAAAACTCAAATACGTTATGCACTTAATTTATACATGTTCAATACTAAGTTTATGCCTAGGATGCACAGATTACATGTATTTATGTGATGCATGAACATATTATAAATGACATATCTCAAAACTTAAAATGATTTAAAGTTTTATGCATATGAGACATGTATTGAGTTTACCTAAGCCTTAGACTCAACCTAAACTAATTACTAGTCTAAGTCTAATACCAATCTAGAGACTTAAGCATGCTGATTTGTTGATGATCTTCAAGCTCTTATAATCACAAGTTGTCCTCATCAAAACAGAACACATAGTAAGAAGGCTTTCCAAAGTGCTGTCTTGACATGCATACTTTCAAAATAGAATAAAAAAAATTGTGACGAATGTAATTAAGTCAAACAAAATATGGTATACTATGAAGACAAATCCAAATAATATAACATTTAGTGTCTATTCATTATTTTTGGTTTGATATAAACTACATCAATGTTATTATTGTAACTAACCAAAATAATTAATAGACATTAATTTTTATATTGTTTGGACTTGTCTTCATAATATGTTATTTTCACTTTGCCAGATATCGTAATAAACAGCGGTCATTCAGCACTGGAATTTTGAACGACGCTGTTGAAAATGAGACGGAAGAACTTTAACAACTCATAATAAAACAGGCGCTGTCAATTTGTGTAACTTCAACAACACATTCTTGACAATGCGCTGTTGAACATCAGTAACGTTAGCGTTGACTTGAATGATTTATTTTTAACAGTGCATTTGTTAGAAAGTGTTGTTGATGGGAATATATGCAACATCGCATATTTAAGGAAGCGTTGTTGAAGAAGACATAGTAACCGCGCTTGCTTAATTATGCGCTGTTCATTTTTTATGACTTTTTAAGTGTACGAGAAATTAATATTGGAGTAGTAATGCGTCTCGTCATTTGTTGAAATATTAATGGTTGAGTGGTTATGCGTTTCTTGGTTGTTGAAGTATTAATGGTTGAGTAGTTATATGACCCTTTGTTTGTTGAAATATTAATGGTTGATCATCTATAAATATTGTGGTTCACTCAATATTCTAATTCATCAGGAAGCTTAGAGCCTAAAAGTATGTGTTTCTATAAGAGTATGTTCATGAAGATAGGTGGAAGAAAACATAAAGTAGTAAAAAAAAGAGCAATACTGCAAAGAGTGAAAAAGAGAAAAAACACCAAGATTTATATAGAGGAATCAAGGAAAAAATTGTGTTTCTGTTTCAGAATCATGTCAAGGAGGTTTTTAACAAGTTTTAATTTGAGAATGAAGGTGACTGTCATACAAGATTTGTGTGAGATGAAGCAATTGGAAGTAAATAAAAGGAAAAAAGGAATGAATTATTTAGTTCATTGAGCTCTTTCAATTTTTATTTATCTCTTTCAATTATTTTCCTTCATCACCTGCATCAATTCCTAAGGTTCATTGATTTCTCTCATTAGATTTTCATCGGAAAAAGACCCACATTTTAAAAGAAAATCAATGAACTGTTGTACAAAATTTGTGTAAAGGAGTAGAGGAAAAAATTGTGGACAATATTATTTCCTCTTCTACCAAATCATTTAGTTCATTATATTCGCATGTACCAAATCATTTAGTTCATTATAATGTATTTTGCCTCTCTGGATGAATAATAAAACAATTATTTTGGATGTTAATTTCTGTTTTTTGTTAATTATTTGTATGGTTATTCTCTTTAATATTTTTGCATTGTTCCTTATTAATAAACACAATAAAAAAATTATCAATACTTCATAAATTCAAAACTAAATTAACAAAATGTAATGTTTAATATTTTATCCAGTTTCGTATTAATAAACACAACTATATAGTAATAATTTACTTCATGGCAACTTCATGTTAATTTAAGTAAATTCATGTTGTATAAATATTTTTCAGTTATATAAAATGTTAATTTAACAGCACATAACTACGAATACGCTGTAAATTTGGAAAATGAGTTCAGTTAAACAACGCATAATTACGACTGCACTGTCAATTAGATTCTATTCAATAACGCATAATTCAGATAGCACTGTCAATTAGATTCTAATCAACATCACCACATCTAGGTAGCGTTGTTGATGTGCTAATAAAAATAAGTAGTAAATAGCTGGATATGCAACAACAGCGCAATCCTTAATATGCAATGTTGAAGATGTTGATACAACAATGCTACTTTAAATATGCATTGTGGAAGAGGTCGTATTCATAATATGAGTTGTGTACAGTTTGAGACACAACAACGTCGCAATTGTTAATATGCGCTAATGAAGATGTCAATACAACATCGCTACCATGAATTTGCGCTGTTGAAGAGGTCAATACAACAACGCTATCATTAATATGCGCTGTTAAATGGTTACTACAATTTAAATATCTAAAACATGAGTCTTTGCCTTTACGCTCTTAAACTTACTCGAAAAGAAATCCTCACACTCTTAGCAAACCCTCAAACTCTCAATAAACCCTCATACTCCCATAAACTGAAAAAACTTCATCAATGGCTTCCCACAGTGGCGATCATGTATCTCACAGTGATGACGAAACTTCACCGACTCCAAAAGACCAACAAACCGTTGTTCAAAAACGACCTCCACATTGAATGACTTCCATGAAGAATGTCATTCGGTCAAGAAGCAAGGATGTGAAAATAGAAGTTAAATGTAACTAAAAAGACAAACCATTAAACAAGAAGGGTGACAAAGCATTGGTAAGCTACATTGGTGTTGTTGTTAGGCAGAATTTGAAGCTAACGATCAAGAAAATGAGTGATGTAGAGAATACCGTGAAGGAGCGTATTTGGAATGAAATAAGAGTAAGTTTATTTTTTCAGTTTTTGTGTTTTCATGCAATGTATGTATATGTGTTACGTTTTCATGCAATGTACGTATATGGATGCAATATATAATGTATATGTGTTTTTATTTCAGGCAAATTTTGATGTTGATGAGGAGCATAAGGATTATATCCTTAAATCGGCTGGCAAGGCTCTCCGACAATTCCGAACTGATGCCGGAAAATTACTCAGAGATGTTGATGGTAATGTCAACCTAAAACCTCCAACTAAATATGCAAATATCGTTGATGAAGAGGATTGGAAGACTTTTGTCACCCTACGCACAGAAGACGAGTCTTTCTTGGTAAAATCATATTCTTTGTATTGACTTTTGTATATATGTTTTTGTATATGATTGTTGATATTAATGTTATTTATTTTTTCAGAAATTAAGTAATGAAAACCGCAAGAGGACATCCAAGCTTTTATATTCATACTGAGATTCTCGAGCGGGGTATAAAGGAATCGATGAAAAATTATATGTATTTTTAATTTGTAAGTACATTATTAGTTACGTTTTTTATGTATATATATCTAATTACATTATTATTGGTTAGGTTTTGTTAGTTGGAGAACAAAAGCGATACACATATGACTCCACATAGAGTAGAACTCGATGTTCTATGGGTGAATGCATGTAAGAATAAGGATGGTGTCATCAACAATGAGGAAGTTCAAGAAGCGGCAAGACGTGTTGTAAGTGCTCATATTTTTTTAATTATACTTAGTTTCCATACTTTATTTATCAAAATGTGATTAATTAACATTATGTTTTTTTCTTGATTTGTTAGATTGCCCTTAAAGAAAAGGAGTCAAACCCAGATAGTCGCGTAATACTTTACAAGGCACTAAGACTGCCTATCTACCCTGGTCGTGTATGGGGTGTAGGATTTGGGGTTAGCCAGCGGACATTTATACCCCATCCAAAGTGTGCAACCAAAGCCCAAATGAGTCAGGCTCAAAATCAACTAAATGGCCTCATGCAACGATTCAACGAATTTAAGCAATCAATGAAGGTGAAAGAAGCTGAGTGACAACGGCTAGCTAGCAATGTTGTCACTATTCCTTCAATCGTCAATGAGAGTGGCACTACACCTGCACCTTACCATATTCTCATTCCGATTCTCATTCCTGAGGTAATTTAGTTAACTTGTTTTAATTTAGTCGGTAACTAATTATAAGTTTTAACTTACGTACAGGGAACCAGTTCTTGTAAACTTTTCCTGGATACCCCAACTAGCCGAGTAGTGGGTGTTGCGAAAGTGCACAAGTTGATCGATGCTATGCTGCATAATGTACGTATCCCACACCATCATGTGAAGGTCTCGATTGACATTGCAATCAATGATAATGTGTTGCTGCCAATTCCTCTCGAGGAGGATATCTTCACAGTTGGATGGACTATAGACACTTTTGTGGCTTGGCCCGTAGACCTTGTTCAAGTAGTTCCTCCTAAGGTATGATTTTTCACCTTATGCTCACTCATATTATATATATATTGATCTATAATTGATATGTTTTTATTGAATATTTCATGAAAATGTACATTCCCCCCCTAGTAGCACCCAAAAGTCTAAGCCATCTTCGAGGGATGTAAGCTCAAAGCCATCTACTGGGGATGTGAGCTCCAAGAAGACTACCAATTATTGTACTCAGTTGATGGAGCATGTACTGAAGATGAGAGATGATATGATAATTATATCAATTCCCAATGAAGTCTACGGGGATAATGTTAATGAATATGTTGGCATGACTAAAGTCCACGATGTATATAAATGTGATTGTATATGTGCAAGTTATGTATGTATATATATTAGGTAAATTATGTTTTCTTAACTTCTCACTTATGCATTGCGGTGTGTTATAATTAACTAACATTTGTGTTATATATTAGGTACTTGTATGAAAATTTTATTAAGGTAAATAAGAATAAGGTGATGTTCATATCCCCACACATTACCGCTTTGATGTTGCAAGGAAAAAATGAGATTAGGGAAAAAACAGATTATTTTGATATAGCAAAGTGATTGACCCTGAGAAATTACCTGCATTGCAAAGACAAATTATTTTGACTTTGTGTAAGCTTGAAATGTGTTTTCCACCTTCTTTTTTGACATAATGGTTCATCTAAACATTCATCTTGTTCGAGAGACACAACTATGTAGCCCTTCCTATATGATATGGATGTACCCCTTTGAGCTTTATATGAAGACATTAAAAGGGTATGTGAAGAACCGATGAAGACCAGAGGGTTGTATTATCGAGCGATATGTTGTTGAAGAAGCTCTTGATTTTTGTACCGGATACCTTACCGATGGTGATTTCATGGGCATTCCAAAGCCTCGATATGCAAAAAAAAAACATTTTGTGAAGGTATTATTGAGAATGAAATATTAACTATAACAAGAACCGAATTGGAGCAAACGCACTTACATGTTTTACATAATGCTGACGAGGTTGAGCCATATGTTGAAACACACAAGGAGATGCTAAGGAAGTGTTATCCAAGTAAGAATGAAAATTGGATTTCCAAATAGCATAATCGGTGTCTCATAAAGTGGCTAAAAAATCACATTGATGAGGAGTTGAATATAAATGCACATTCAGTTTCCGAAAGATTGAAATGGTTAGTCAATGGTCCAAGCCTTTATGTCTTATCCTACACTTGTTACCTGATTAATGAGTTCACATTTTATACAAAAAAACAAGATGATCATAGTGAAATATAAAATAGTGGTGTTTGTTGCTCGAACATTACACATGTCAAGTGCAAAAGATAGAAACCCAATATATGCAAAAATGTCATATTTTGGAGTGATTGAACGCATATGGGAATTGGATTACACAATGTTTAGGATGCCGGTTTTTATTGTATGTGGGTTAATAACAATAATGGCTTCCGAGTTGATAAGTTAGGGTTCATGCAAGTGGATCTTAAGAGGTCAATATATAAAGATGAGTCATTTATTCTAGCATCACAAGCTCAACAAGTATTCCATGTTAGTGATCCAACTGATATGAAATGGTACATTGTTCTTTTAACTAATAAAATAATCGTCAATAATATTGATGACCAAGAATATGAAGATATTGATGAAGATGATCCTTTTTTGGGACATATCAGTCGCGTGAAGGCAGACCAACTACGGATGATGATTTATATACAAGAGATGATCACGATGAATGGCTTTGGGTAAATCAATATGCTCATCCAGACAAGGATGACCCTAAAAGACAAAAACAATCAAAGAAAAGGAAACAAGAGATGCAAGTAGCCTTTGTATAATTTTGATTGTTTGTAATTTGTATAATATTGTTTCTTTGTAATTTGTGTAATTTTTTATTTGTAGTTATGTACTCTGTCAAAATATAATTGACATGATATTCATTGTTTGTATTTTATATTGTATTGATGTTTAATAAAACAAACTTATGACCTGTATTAATGTGTATATGTTGTTGAGAATGTTTGTTTTGCTAATAAATGTATATGCAGGTATTAATTTATACAAATCAATAGTGAATTCTATCCTTTACAATAGCGTTATGCATGTGATGCGCAATTGTATTAAGGTGTTGTTTGAGAAAATTTATGAAAAATACAACAACGTTTTTCTGTTATTTCGCTATTAAATATATGAACTTCAACAACGTAGTAGAAGCGCTGTTAATAAGACCTATAAAATGCGTTGTTTATTTAAAACTATATGACAACATTTTATGGACGACGCGCTTTCATATTGATGCACTATATGACAGTGCTTTTTATATGGTGTATTGTGGTATATAATCAATACAACGTCATTTATGAAGCGTTGTTCATGGTGACCATATACTACTGTGGTCAAACAGAAAGCGCCCAAAAGCATTGTTATACATATAAAATAAACACTGTTGAATGGCAACTCTGGTGTAGTGTTTTTATTTAACTCAATTACAATCGTCACTATTTTTTGTTTAAGAAATTAAATTCATCTATTCTATACGGATAGTGAGTGTGATGTAAGTATATAATTAGGATGATTTATGTAGGTTTAAATAAAATGTGTGGTTTCACTAAAACTCTAAAGAAAATGAGGACGATAAAACCCCCCAAACACATGATACACCTAAGCTTATGTATAGTTTCTAATTGAGTAATAACATATCCTTTTACTAAATTCTGGTACAAATTTTCCTACCCATAAAAAAGTGACATAAGTCACTTGTAAACCAATCATTAATAAATAAAGTATCATACTTGATGATGTATGTCATTTTCTTTTGGGTAGAAAGATTATTATCATTTTTCTTATTTCTAATAATATTGACGTGATAAAATTATGGAATTTTGGGTAAAATAGTGGACTCATATTTTAAAGGAAAATGGCATCATATTTACTAACGAACTAATCATTAATAAATCAAGTATCATTTTGTGATATATATTATTTTTTATACTATATATATATATATATCATATTATATGGGATGAATTTTATTCTCTTGCATTCATGGTAAGTTGGTATAACTTTTTTAACCCAAATTTTGTAATAGTTATTTTTAAAAATATAGATATAATATATGATTAATTAAAGAAAGAGATCCACTACTCAAATAGTAAGTTTAAAAAACATACTCTACATCTTGACCATCAATTTTATGGTAATCTAAATAAATGATATATTGAATGTGTATAAATCTTTACATTGATAATATATAGACATGATAGAGGTGGAGTTTAACACTTGACAACTATTAGCTTAATCTGGGATTTAAATTTTTTAAATAATTTTAATAATTATGTGGTGTTTTACCGCTAAACCATGATTAATCTTTATATAGCATTTTGTTTTTGTAATTTCTTATCTATACTATATATAAAACCAAAACTTGAAATAACTATAACCATGATTCTATTTTACTATTTTGGCTTTAATATTTTTTATTTCTAAAGTAAAATCATATAATCATAGATAACTATAATATAATAAATACAAAAATTATAAAATGAAGTACATCAATAAAAAAAACATTCTAATTCTCTAAAATAAAAAATACAAATTTAATATTATAAAATAAGAATTCGGCAGACACGAAGTATCTGTCGACACGCTAGTGAATATAATTTGTAAAGAGGGGAGTCACATCTATTATCATGTTGTTTTGTACCTATTTTTTTTCATTGGTTAAATATATAAAACATACATTTAATATATATTAATTATATATATTTTTACCAACGAAAATGCAAAATATATATGAAGTGATTAATCTTGAAATATAATATGTACTCCCCACAGCGAGTTGTATTATATATGGAGTATGGACAATTAACATCATTTTACGGAAATTTATAGTTATATTAATCCTGTCGATACTTGATATGAATACTAAGTGTACACATAACATTATCGAATATGAAAATACTAAGTCTTGCATTTTTTGTGTGTTACACTTCAAACATCTTTTTAAGTCAAATAATTTAAAAAAATATCAATCAAGAGAAGTGACAATATATAAAATGGTACAAAATGTGAAATAGCTCATTTTATTTTTAACGTTCGGATATTCTCATCCCAAAATTTAAAGAGAATCTTAGATATAATTTTAGCATAAAACTTACCATTAGCTTTAATGTGACAATGTGTTTCGCAGTCTTAAGGTTGAGTTCTGCACTTCAAGACACAGTAGAGTTTTATTATAACTGGTTCTCGACTCCCCTTGTTCTATATAATAATTTATATTCTAAATATTTTATTTATTTTCATATACTATATTTAATTATATAAGAGTCTTAGCATGGGTATTAGCTTAATATATTTTAATTTGAGTCTTAGTAGTTATCCATTAAAATGTGAATTCTATAAAATCTTAACTCTTACTTTGTTTACTTGAGGAAAGAAATGTGTGAGAGAAATAATAAAGAGAAAAAAAAATGTATCTTTATATTATTTGATGATATGAGAGAAATTAAGAAGAAAGTGATGAAGGGAATATATAAATGATGATATGTTTTAAAAGATAAAAAACATCCTTAGATAATAAAGAATGAATAAATATTATTATATTTAAGAGCCAAATTTGTCATTTCATATAATCTGACCCTCTTCACTCAATTTTCTCTCATCTTTTAGTGAGAATGAATTTGTATGAGTATTACACCTTTTTTTTATCCGAGGTAGACTCCTCTCCATTAATGAAGAGACAAGTTAGGGGGAAATACACTAAAAACTCAATAGACAATGATATTTATGACCTTTATTTTTCATTGAAATTACAACTTTGGCCTTAAAAATACACTTCATAATATAAATTGTCTCTCCATTAATGGAGACGAGTCTTACTCTTTTTATCCACACTACCTTTTCTATTTTTTCAACCAAATTGGTGAAAAACTCACTTTCTTTCATTTTTCTCCCCTTTCATATTATTTTCTATCATTCTCTCATACCAAAAAAAGCTCAAGTTAAGGGGATAAGAGAGATGATGAGGATGCTTCTATGTGTTTATACTTTATGCCAAGCATTAAAATTTATTTTTGTCAACATTATACTTCAAATCCCAATGTCTTTCTTTCCCACTACTCTTGCCAGAAACCAATCAAAACAATTTTTTGACTGAACCCCACACACCAAACCCAAACTTGAGGGACCAGACCTATAGAGATAAGGGTCCTCCATAGTGTGAGTCTACACAAAATGGTCCATGAAAATTGAATTCCAGTGACTATTTGCAGTGAACTAAATTAACTAGTCATTTTTATGATATGTTTGGATGGATAGATAAGAGGGGGAATGAATAGAATGGAAATAATCAAAGTGGTGTTTCAAGGTTTTGGAGTTGTTTCCTTGATGGAATGAAACTCTCCCTTCCAAACTCTCAAAAACCATTTTAACTTCCAATTTAAGGTGGATCTCCTTTTCAATTTCACCCCCTTCAAAATTTCCAAATATAGCTTTACATTAATTTTCTTTTTTGGTGTACACTTCATGATGAAATTCATTTTTTAATTCAATCATATATAAGGAGGAATGTTACTCTTAACAGAAGTTAACACAAAACAACAGTTCCAGTTTCACATTTAGAATGCCGAAATGTGTAATACAAGACAAAGTTAGCAACTTAACTAGCATAGTTCAACAAAGCCTATCATTCACTTGACAAGAAATTCTTGGGTAGGCACTATCTATTACATCAATTTTTAGACACTCCCTTCAACATTTGACATGTATAACTACATTCTTAACCTGACCACAACAACCTTATACATGTTTAATATCAAATTGGAATGCCATAAAATGGTAGAAACTGCCTAACCAAGAATTACTCTCAAATTGACTTAGATTTATCCTAGCACATAAATAGCTTCTTCTACTATACAACTTGTTAATATAATCAACAACTACCGCGTGGAGTTAGAACTCACGTGCTTTACGGTTGAAGTGAAACCTTGGTGACTTAGACCTAACAAAGAAAAAATCATTCCAGATCTCAGTGAAAGCTCTAACTATAGCACCATGGTGATAGGGTGAGTTCAGCTGTAGAAAACAGTTCAGAAGTTCTCTAAGATCATTTTTTGAATATATCTCATTCTCTGATATCATTTGCAGCATGGAATGCCTGAAATCCAAATAAGGGTCATCAGAATCTTTCTCAACAGCTACACCTTCTCTTCCACTTCTGCCAAATCCTCCTACTGTTCTTGGTGCCATCATATAAGTCTCTGACTCAGAAAAGTTTGAGGAATCAATGTAGCAAGGGGAGAATGTGGTGTTAGTGTTTGTTGGGGTGGTGTATATGGTACTGTCTGAAGAAGAGGAATGGTTGTAAAGTTTGTTTTTTGAGTAAGTGGGGTTCTTTGGTTTCGGCTTTGGGTTGAAAATGTGACTCAACTTTAGTCTTCTGCAACTTCCACAATCTAGTTTCACAGAAACTTTGTTCAAAAGAAGTTTCTTTCTAGAGCTAGACATTGCTTCTATATATTTTTTTTTCCTCTCTTATTATGTGAGTGTTAGAGAAAACATAACATGGAAAAGAAATGGAAGTATTTTGCCTCAGTCAAGGGATGTTGCTTTGGAAAGTGGCGTTTTTATTTATGGGGATGGCTTCATTTTTTAATTTGTTTTTTTTGCATGAGGGTGTTTTCCATCCCATGGTCATATATTAATCCATTTCAAGATAAAAATAAAAAATCTTGAAAATAGTATAAAATCTATATCATACTTAATAATCTCTCTCTTATTTGAGTATAATCTCTCTCTTTTTTCTATGCACAAGATAAAAATAAAAAATCAATATCATACTTAATAAAGAAAATAGTTTATGTACTGTTATTATAAAAAAAGATTACATTCATATATTATTCATGTATTAATCATGTATTAACCATTATTGTTAATTTATCCTAAAAATTTAAATAAAACTAATATGCATGTACCAATAATATATATTTTAACAATAAAGTGTTTGTTAATGGTGTAAGATTATGCTTTAATCTTAGGAGAACTAAAAAATTAAAAGTTCGATTCTTAGGAGTGACACTTGTTACAAGAGTCAGTCACATACCATGAAAAAAGTTCAATACCCAAATGCTAAGGATATATTTTTTGTAGTATAAAAAAATAGTATAATTTTTTTAGGGTAGTACCATAAATGTTAAAGTTTACTTAAAAAACTTATTTATCTACACAATTATATTGGGAATCATTAATTAATGAGAATGGCTTGATGAGTTGAGAAGGACCAAAGGAAGGAGGGTCTTAATTAGTTTTGCATGTGACCTAAAGAGGTCCCTACATGGAGTAATATACATGAACATGATAGTTCTAACCTACTTGCTAAACTTTATTGATGACATTTTTGATCTGGACCGCGTATTTTATTTGCTATAAACAAATGTTCATCGAGGTATCTAGAACATTGACCTTAGGATCACATGTGCATTGAGAATCATAGCCATTTGAGGCATGGACATTCAAGTTGGTCATTTGTCTTGAGATGAGATGAAGATAAGAGGCAATTAATGAGAAGCAATGCCTACTTAACTATGAATTAAATATGAGATTTAGTAGATCGAACTTCAAGAACAAGTAGAATATGACATTACATGTACAGTCACGTTGACTTAAATTTTTAAGTATATTAAATGAGCGTATTTTATGTCCCATAATTTGTGCTACTTCATATAATATGAATTGTTAATGTGTAAAAAAATATTTAATAATTAAACTTTTAACTTAAATACATTTTTTTAACAAATCACAACTCATAGTACAAACAATGATACACATTGTAGAACAACATATATGTACTCAAATTTTATATGGGTGTAATATATCTATTTAAACTGTAAAGATTTATTAACACATTATCCACAATTCATTTGTATTAATTTATTTAAGAGTGAATAATAATTTAAAATGAATATGAATGATCAACTGACAATATAAAAAACTCTTTTATGAATACATATTTTTATCTCAAATTAATACTAGCATCTCACCTCAAATATTGCACCCTTTCTCTAAGTACCATTTGCTTACAAAACATTTGCATTTTTTTATATACGAGTAGATAGTTAAATTCTTTTTATGGTTCTGTTGGTTGCTTTTGCAACTAGCAAACACAAGTGTTTGAAATTACTGAATAGCAGCCATCTATTGTGTTTGCAAGACAAAACAAAAGGTAATCATGTACCCAATGTGTTATCATTGGAGGCTTCTTTCAAACATGAAAAGCTGAAGAGCAAGAGTTATCATTTTGGAACTTTGTTCATCATTAACGAAAGCAACGTAAACTACACTCATCGTGAATAAATGGTAATAATACATATGAAACAATTAGTTAAATAAATTTTGTTTTCAACCTTTAAAAGCACTACTACATTTGTAATACATTATATAATCTACAGAAGGAACATTGTCTACTAATTCTAAGCACACTTAAGAAAAGCAAATAAAATATTATCGGGTTCAGAAACAAATACATAAGTACTCACGAGGGAAAGTTTACAAGTTTATTTTAGATTAAGCTTTCTCATAGATACTCGTGACTTTACAATTTTGCTGATCCTCATAGTCACGGAATTTGTCTTTATTATAAAGTTGTCTTCTTCATCATCATAAGTAATACTATCTTCTAACAAATTAATATTTCGTGGTCCAAGTATTATACTAATTACTAAGTGTAATACATTATTACCAAAAAAACTAAGTGTAATACATTGTACATGGACAAGCAAAAACTTCCCAACAATGCCTGGTTTTAAGAAAATGTGTGTGGATTTTTTATTTTCAAAGGGATACAATTTTCAGTTTAAAATCTCACCCATTGATTATTTAATATGTCACATGTGTGCATCTTTTGTAAAGGTAGGTAGTGATTTTTTTGGGTTAATTTTATTACATTTCGCTTGGCATGTACGAACACAGAAAAACAGAATATCCATTTCTCTCCTCTCTGCCAAGTTTTCTATCATGGTATTGGTACTATAGCGCCATCACTTTAGATATATATGTATATATATATATATATATGCATACTAAGGTTTTCATGTTCCATTTCTTCATAATTTCCAGTTGCTGAAACTTTTTAAGTGGAGTTAGGCTGGGATGAACCCTGTTTTGATGTGCAAGGTCAACCCAAGAAAACAATGGGCTGAACCTAAGAAATTAATGGGTCAACTTGTTATACATAGTCAGTCATATGTCTGAGTTCAACGTAAAAATTGTATTAGGCAATCTTCAATCAACTTAAAAATTTTTAGATCTTAATGATATGGACTATTTTTTAACCCAAAATGCCTTCTTTTTATCTCATCTTTCATGAAGTTTTTGTTCAAGTAAACTTCCTTAAGAAATCTTGATCAAGCAATTACTCCTTACCAAAGTTCATTTGAAAAGGAAGGTTAAGGAAGAATAAAAATCTTCCATAAGATTTCTTACCGAAGATAGAGAAGGTGGTGGTGTTTTGAGGTTTAGCGAAGTTGTAGTATATGGAATGATTTAAATTTTAAAGGTACTAAAATTGAATCTCTACATTAAAAAGCAAGGCAACCAAAAATTGGATGGTCAATTTTGGGAGCAATATGTTGTCCGACAAAAATGTATCTTGTGATTGATTGAAAAAAATATATTTAAATTAAAAATTTAATAGTTAAATAATTTCCTGATAAATTATAAACAATGATACATTTTTTGGGACATAAAATGTCCACCTATCAATTTTGGGGCATATTCATTTGTAGTGTCAGCCTAGCCGTACAAAGGGTTGGGCTTGGAATGTTAACCTGCCCTGAAAAATTGGAACAGAACGGGATTAGGATGTACAAGGCAGATTACAAACTGAAGTGTTGTTCTCTAGGTGATTAAGATGATTGTCAATAAGGATGTAACATATGTGATTCACCAATAAAAATATAACTTGTAATATCAGATGGAGAAAAACACCAGAAACACTCCAGGAACAACACCTAAGTTTTATACCAACCTTTATCAAAATCATCCAGAGTGGAGGGAAATAATTAACATAATTACCTACATGCTGACTAGTTAAACACACTAAAGATGTTTACAAATTAAGTTTTTAGAGTCATTTTACAAGTGTCTTTCATAGTTCTGAAACCTTCTCTTTCCCTCTCATTTTCTTCAAAATATAACTTTGAGAGTTGAGTTTTGGAAGAGAAATGAGAGGAGCTAAAGGTTTCAGAGTCATCTTACAACTATATTTTATGGTTTTAAACCTTCTCTTTCCTCTTCTAAAATCCAACTTATACCCTAAAAATACTCAAAACAAGGTTCCTTAGGATAAGTGATGCAAATTAAGGAATGATGAACGGAAGATGGGTGCTACAAAGTCATAAAATGTACTTGCAACTATAAAAGCGTGAGAAACAAATGAACAGCGTTGATAATTAAATATAACTTATCCTATCATAGTTTCAAATTTATTTGGTCAATCCTTTCTACGAATAACTATGAGAGAACTCACATAACACAAGGCAATAGGAAAAAAACCAGATCTGATTTGAATGTCTGATTCTTGATTAAGTTAGCTACATGCTGAGCAACCCATAATGAGCCAGCCTCAGTGCAACAGTAACTATGGGTGTGGTTTTCTCGTTCAATGGCTGTGACAATACCAGGAACCTGCTCTGAAATCTGTGATCAGGGGAAAGTACTTGAAAGCATGAAGAACAAGAGTTACTTATTGCATAAACCTCTTCCCAGAAGTATGAATATTTTACTAGGAAACCCTGGCATTGGATAACCGAGACTCACTCATAAAACTTGAAAAGGGATCTAAAGTACAGTGGAATATCCCTTAATAGCCAATGGTCCACTTTCTATGCTAGCACTTTGTTTTTATTTTCTTTTAGGCTAAATAGCAATCCATTGGTTCTTTTAATCTAAAAGACACTCCATTACTTAGAAACAACAAAGAGACTGGAGAGAAAAAAAGTGCAAAAATATAGAAAGAGAAAGGAGAAGAAAATTACATTGTAGATTTAGGTGACATTCAAACAAAAAGCCAAATCTTCACCCGAATGGCATGGCTGGCAAACTTACAATATTATTTGATTGCTTGGAGAAATATCTAATTTTCAGCTATACAAATTATTAAAAATACAAAATATGTTCTTGTTTGTTTAGTTTTATACAAACAGACAAGTTCTTGCAAACCTTTATACAATTTCTTTTTTGAAATGATAAAAAAAAGCAGTCAACTTTGATCATTAACTGAAAAATATTTGTCAGGGATATATATAATAAGGTCATTCATGTGCCTTCACCCAACAACATAAACTTTTGGGAGAGTTGGTTTGGTTCCTAACATGGGAACAGACCCTGTCACCATGTGTTCGAGCATTGCCCCCTCATTCTTCTAAATAAAAAGTTGAATTTCAGAATATGGTAATGGGCTTGCACATTGTCCAGGCTTCAAGCCCAAAGGGCATTTACATGACAGGGAATGTTGGACATATAACCCTATTCATGTGACTTCCCTCAACAGCTTAAGATTTTGAGAGCATTGCCTCATGAGTATTGTTACAGTAGAACCATACAATTATCCTAGCGAAGCCTCTTTTAATTTTAATGTTACCTCTTCAAGAACTTGAAGTGGGGCCCAATGATCATCATCCCCAAACAAAAATGCAAATTCAGCATTCCTTTCTCTTATAAATGTCCAATCTGGTGCCTCTGAAAACTATTAGGGAATGGTCTGGTAAGCACATTATTGTCAATGTAGTCTAACACTGTAAAACATAAGCAACACTAAAATTTTATCCTAATTTCCACATATGAAGCTTATGCTAGGCCTCGCAGTATAGAAGAAGATTGTGAATAGGTCCATAATCCTCTAAAGGGGCAATAATCAAACATGAACTCCATTTTTTTCTAAAGGGAAACTCACCCTTCTAGTGGAGAGATGAGTGTACAAATTAGAGATTAGACAAAACCAAGTAGTTATTAGTCTTAAAATCCTACTCAGAAACTCACTGATGATGTTTGATCATAACTTCACTACCTGTAATTTCAGATATTTTTTACCTTGTCACCGGTAATACAATAAATGATGAATGATTTAATGATCGGGTATAAATCTTTACATTGTCAGTGCATAAATATTATAATCTTTCAATAAGAGAAAAGAATGTATGCATCGACAGTATATGAGTTTTATATACTGTCAGTCTATCACTATATCTTCCACTATTCGTGTTTAATTATTGTTAACTCTTCAAAAAAGTAATATAAATGAATATTGGATGATGTACTGACTATATATCAAACTTTAAATTGTTAGTGCATAGATATTACAGTAAAATGTACATATTTTTTGCATTAGTATTTCAAATATAAAGGAATGAAGAATAAGAAAGAACCATAAATAAAATTGTTTACAAATTTGGTGTGATCAAACATGGAAAAATTACGGGGATAGTGTAGTTTGACTATACTATCTCAGCTTTGGTGTACCTTTTGAATTAATTACGGGATTGGGGTAGATTTTAGTGGATCTCATGGACTAGATCCACGACTTTGGCAAAGTCGTGGACCCCATCCACGATTTCCCTGGAAAGTCGTGGACTACATCCACGATTTCCCTGCAATGTTTCAGGTCCCTATAAGTCGTGGACCACATGCACGACTTTCAATGCAATGTCATGGATAAGGTCCACGAGATCCATGCAATGTCGTGGACCAGGTGCACGATTTCCAAGCTCTATATATATTTCTCACCCCCGAGTGTAAAACCACACTAAAGGAAGAATTGAACTGTTTTAAAAAATTGCATCATACTGGAATTGAAGAACTCTGCATATTTAAGGTAACTTCCAATTGTTTAAATTTTTTTATATCTTTTATTTTATATATAATTTTACGTGTTACATTTGTTTAAATGTAAATATGTTTGTTTTTTACTCTATGTTATATGTAGATGGCAATTATTAGAGATATTGTTAGTGATTTTAGTGATGAGTAGGACATTGAGCTTTATGATGACGAGGATGATGATGTTCAAATTACCACACATGAAGCAGTTAGCGTAACATATCATAATCCTTCA
>NW_017724092.1:0-287 GCF_001865875.1 Lupinus angustifolius | reverse complement strand
TTACCCCACAACCAAATATTTGCATTATATAGGTACAGGTTTATTGGGTGCATTACGTACTGAGCTCCCGCAATGGTGTGATGGTCATTCTGTATATTGCATCCGCCATGTTGCTAGCAATTTCAACAAGGAGTTCAGAGATAATGATTTGAAAGAAAAAGTCATTGAAATGGGCAAGTCTTCAAATGAATGTCATTTATGTCAAACTGTTTGTATATTGGATTCTTGTGAATATTTTTCTACTTGTTGTAGGCTATGAATTGATGCGGCCAAGATTTGAGAGAATG
>NW_017724091.1:0-15130 GCF_001865875.1 Lupinus angustifolius | reverse complement strand
ACACTTTCTAAATATTATTCATTAACACATCAATTTAAAATACACTTTCTAAAACAATCCATTAACACATCAATTTAATATACACTTTCTAAATATTATTCATTAACACATCAATTTAAAATACACTTTCTAAAACAATCCATTAACACATCAATTTAATATACACTTTCTAAATATTATTCATTAACACATCAATTTAAAATACACTTTCTAAAACAATCCATTAACACATCAATTTAATATACACTTTCTAAATATTATTCATTAACACATCAATTTAAAATACACTTTCTAAAACAATCCATTAACACATCAATTTAATATACACTTTCTAAATATTATTCATTAACACATCAATTTAAAATACACTTTCTAAAACAATCCATTAACACATCAATTTAATATACACTTTCTAAATATAATTCATTAACACATCAATTTAAAATACACTTTCTAAATATAATCCATTCAAATGAATTTCAAAATTTCAAATTTCAAACAAATTTCAAAATTCAAACAAATTTCAAAATAAATTCGGAACTAATTCGGATTCAAAATTCAAAAAAAACACAACATATAAATACACCAATAAATACGAATTAAAAAAAAAACGGAAAATCAGAAAATTCAATGAAAGTCGTGGATGTTGGTGCAGATACTATGGTTTACAGAAACTCGTGGATGCCACCCACGAGTTCTGTGTAAGTGAATTAAGGAGAGTCGTGGATGTCAGCCACGACTTCAATGGAAGTCGTGGACAGTACCCACGACTTTGGCCCAGGCTAGGTTTAGTCATCGAATCTGAGGCGTGGCTAGGGCACAAGTACCATTGGCAGGTACAAACTCGTGGACCCTATCCACGAGTTTGAGAAAGTCGTGGACCACATCCACGACTTTCAGCCCTATAAATTGATCCCTACCCCACCTTCATTTTCACACTTCACAACAACTTATCCGAAATTCCTAAATTCCTACTTTCTCTTATTTCCCGAAAATTCTTCTCAAAAAATGGAACATATTGGTCCAGGTCCAATTAACCTCTCCCTTCTCACCCTAAAAAAATTTGGAATGGTGGAGAAGTGACTTTTCGAGCAAGGTACAATTTTTGGCAAAAGTTACCTTCTGCACCCGTGTTAGAAGTTATTCGTAACACGGCATTTGGGCATATACTCGATATCGGAACTATCGAAATCAACAACCACCTCATTACGGCGTTAGTTGAGAGATGGAGGCCGGAGACTCACACCTTCCATCTACCAGTTGGCGAGTGCACAGTAACTCTCGAGGATGTTGCATACCAACTTGGTTTGCCAATAAATGGAGCTCCTGTTACTGGCGTTACAAGTGCAAATTGGGAAATGATTTGTCTCAACTTGTTGGGTGCAATCCCAACTGACAAACAAATTATGGGTCAAAGAATCCAAATGAGTTGGCTCGACTCAACATTTGCGGTTCTACCTCCACATGCTGATGATGTTGTTATTGAGCAACATGCAAGAGCGTTTATATTACGCATGATTGGAGGCTTCCTCATGCCAGATACATCAGGATCACGAGTCCACCTGATGTATCTCCCATTGTTGGAGGACTTGTCTCAAACATTCCAATATAGTTGGGGTTCAGCGGTATTGGCGTGTCTATATCGTGGAATATGTCGTGCGGCACTGATAAGTCACCAAATTGAAATCGGTGGCTGCTTACATTTACTACAGTCATGGGCATATGACCGCATACCAATGCTAGCTCCAAGAGTACACAACAACGACTCCCAAACTTTCCCTTTAGTTCAAAGGTATATTTTTTTCAATAGTTTGAAATTCTTCAAATTGCAATAGTTTTTGTTTGAAATTATTTATCTAATAATAACTACCAATTACATCACATTTTAGGTGGGCGCAACATCTAATCACCACCAACATCCCTGGTCATGCAACGAACATAATACGGTTAATGCTGGATCGCTTGCGCATTGATCAGGTAATTTCTGTAAATTCTAATTTTTAATATATTTACTATTATTTCTAACTATTCTTGTATTCATTAATTACTAACTTTTTTTATATATTAGTTTGTGTGGACCCCATATAGGAACATTACCTATGTGGGCCCCATACCTGATGTAGTCAGAGCACGTGTACCACTCATATGCTTTTCACTTGTTGAGTGGCATGCTGCTGATAGGGTGATGAGACAGTTTGGTCTACAACAACCCATCCCAGAAGATCCAATTAATCTGGAGAAACAACACAAGATGGATCTACGTGGGAAAAATGACTACAACTGGCCTCAAAAGCATGACCAGTGGATTCAGGTTTGGAATAACCGGGAAAACTATGTGGTCAATGGTTTTCCCGATAACCAGCCTTTGTACCATTACTCACAGTATATGCAATGATACTTACAAAGGACGAGGAAATACATATCTCCAGATGGAGCATATTCAGCCGGATCGGTAATAAAAAATTATTTTATTTTATTTAATTTTATTTTATTTTGTGTTGACATATTCTAACAAATTCAATTTTTCCATTTATTCAGTACAATTTTATCAAAATGATTCGGGATAGCTGTGCTCCTACAAATGTGTTTCCAAATCCGTTGCAGTCATTGAATGACGTCTATCATAAGTGCAATGAGATGATGGAAGCATTTGCTCAACTAATTCCAACCGCATTCTCCTCAACTACTTCTGAAGCTCCTCCTCCACAACAGTTCCAAATGCCTTTTGCACCTAAATATCAACAATATGAGAGTCAAACTCAGACGGATACTTTTCCGCAGGCATACACTCAGACTCCTGCTCCTCAACAACAACAACAACATCCATTTGGGTTTGAACCTTACGGAGCAATGGGTGACTACTCCTTCTCTCAATTACCATCATCTTCACAATTTCAAGGAATGCCATCAATGTTTGGCACTACTTCAAATACTCCATTCTCGGCATTCAACTCTCAACAATATTATCAGCCGACAATGCCTTCCCAAACAAACGATGACGATGAAGATGATGACGATAGTGAAGACGAAAATGAGGAGCAGCCACAACTGGTTAGAGGTGGAAGACAAAATCAATCGCAACAACAACAACAACTAAGAGTTCAACCACCTCGAAGGAGAAAGGCACCTGGATGTGGAACATCATCTCATAGACGCCATTAGGATTTTTTTTCCTGCTAATTAAATGTATTTGAATTTGAAATTACAATTTATGAAACTTTCTTCCTTTTCCAATTCCATTTTTGTTATCTTTTTACTTTTAAATTACAAATTATTCCAATTCCAAATTTCTTATTACATTAATTTAAATTAATCATTTAACATATTCATTGCAAACTAAATTTAACTAAAATAATCACTTAACTAATTTTACCATATTCAAAATACATTAATTTTATAAATTAATAAAAATAAAAAACAAATAAAACGTTTTGTAAATGGGTGTAATTCGAAATAACCCATGCAAACTCGTGTATGGGGTACACGACACTGGAAGTCGTGTACCCCATCCACGATTTCAGCGAGGAGAGAGAATAATAAAGGGAAATCGTGGGTCTGGTCCACGACTTTCCACTAAAATCGTGCCTGCCATCCACGACTTTGTCAAAGTCGTGGATCCCATCCACGACTTTCAAAAAAATACCACAATCCCGTAATTAATTCAAAAGGTGCACCAAAGCTGGGATAGTGTAGTCAAACTGCACTATCTCGGTAATTTTTCCGATCAAACATAGAAGCCCCATTAGTCAATCTCTTCCAACAGTGGAACTAACCTGTGACAAGTGAGAGCATACAACCTCGACTGCATTAGTTGACCATGACTTTCCGAGGGATTTTCTCACAATAAACCTTAAAGCCCAGGCAGGTAGCACTCCTAACGATGCTATCAGGCAACTAAGACTAGCAGATATAATTTGGGATCTGAAAACCCATGTCATCATTTCAAACACCCTACTCTCAAATTGCCCAATCTGTTAACAAGATTCTAAATTAGTGACCAAAATCTCATTTCATTAAACAAAATATGACTACCATCCCCAGAAAATATGAATCTTGGTCAGCATAAAGTAATTTTGTATTTTGGTTCATACATATCTGTAAATAATAGTTTACTTTGAAACTCAAAAGCAGCAAGAAAGAACTTATATGTCAAATTAACCCTGGAGAAGATTATCGGAAGTGCAGAAAAGAAAGAACACACCAATACTATAGGAATCTCAGTGTTTTTCATTTCTTCTCTGATGAAATCAATCTACAAACACACAAAAGTGGAGACTGCAATTACACATCAATACAGTGTTAAAATAAATTATCAAAATCAAGGATGGAGAAAGAATGCCAGTGATACATTGAAGTTAGCGAAACGGATGAAAATTTTAAGCAGAAACGGATGAGAAAATCTCTGTACTAACCCAAAAGTAGTGCAGCATGACATACCAGAAGAAACAATTCCGGCATAATTATTCTTGTTTCTGGCCAGCAGTTGGGCACACGACAATATGAAATGAAAATTTAAATACTCAATTCTTATGTTGTTTTAATACCACCAAGAATGCATAGATAAATCAATAATGTTTTATAGAAGTTCAAATAATGTAAGACTTTTAACTTGTTCCGATTTCTTAGTTTCCCATTTTTTTGTCGTAGACCAAAATTACTTCCTTCTTTTATGGGAGGGGAGGGGCAAAAGAATACAATTAGTAAACCCATCTATACTAAAACCAGCTAGTTATCTAAAAAGATCAAAATAGTAAGCATTATATCACTTTATGGTCGATTTGTTCTTGTAAAGAGAATAACCGTCCATGCTCCCAGTTCTACCAACAAAACACTGTAAGAACATACTAATGCTACCTAGGAAAATCAAAAAATAAAATGCACATACCTTTCTTGTTTGAGAGACATGGCCAATTGCTGATAGATCACCAAAAATCACCACAAATAAGCATATTTGCTAATCATAACTCCAACTTCCGCATGATAAATAACCAGAAAAATAGAGCTGTTTTTACTTGCCTGTGACAGAAGCAGTTCCCTCAAGAAGCTCATATAGATATTCCACAAAGTCCCTGTAGAATAAAATATCACCTGTACAGTAATAGAAGAAACCAAAATTCACAATTGAACAAATATAACATGGAAACATGAACACACGAAGGAACAATCGAAACCATGCCTGGATTTCCAGGAACAAACAGAACATGCAGACTTGGAGCATCAGCGTGAATCTCCTCCAATATTTCAGAGGTGTAACTATACAAGATTAAATAAGATTCAAGGTCTGAAAAGTTGTTTTTAAATGCAGTTTTGGTTACATTTATCACATTTGTCTGCAGTTTCAAGGAAATGTGGTTGATGAAACTGCAATTACAGCCGTGACGTCCGAGGCTAAGTATGTTTACGAGTTGAGTTTTGGATGGGAAAAGGAAGGTTTTGGAACCATCTCGCTGGTGTATTTCATGTCTCTCAGGTCTTTCCTTTCCCCTCCAAAACTCAACTCACAAGCAGGCCCTAACAAAACCAAAATATTGCAGTCTCTACCGCGGCTGTGTACCACAATGGTTTTAAATGGCAGTCCACTACAATATTGCAAGTTTTGGGAGTCTCGACAACCATTATCAACTCCAATTACAACTGCTTCGGCCACATTTTCCCACAATCACAATCTAAAATGCATACCTTGATACATCACATAATCGAAAATGAGTATACCTTTTAGCCTTGGCAAGTAAATTGGTCTCTAAACCCATGTCCTTACTGAAACACTTGGAACTAAACCTTGTCCTATAAAATAATGAAATTGCTTTTAAAAAATGTATTAAATTGAAGAATTGAAAAATCCGAAAAAGTTATTGAAAAGAAATATAGGAGAATTTAGAATCATAAATCCTTATCCATTGAAAATGTAACATAAATGCACATATGTATGGGAAGCGCAATAATAATGGTGTTCAAGCGTTGAAGTTAAGGGATGGTACTAAAAGAAGGAAACAACTGACTATCTCCCTTAATGGAGATGACAATAGATATGTATGATTATGACATATGATAATAACAAAATTCTAATGGTTCATATTTTTATTTTTTTATAAATTAATAATTTTAAAAAATGTCCCCTCTCACATTCTCACTGGATGGGGATCACATGTCCCAACTTGGTGTCCCCATTCCTGTCCCATTCCATTCATATATTGACATATGAAATTAACATATTATTTTAATAAAATAAAAATAAATTGAGATGTTATTTTTGACTTGTTAGCAAACACTTATTGGTGTGAGACATGAGACAGAAACTTTTCTGAGACAGTGGATCTCGTTACAGTATTGAAGAGTCCAGTATTGTGTAGAGGAGGAATCCTGTTCGGAAACAACAGAAATGGAGAGGAGGTTCCGGCACTCCAAATGACAAGTGTAACAACCATTTCATTGCATTTATTACGAAGTACAAGGATCACATTTCCCTGTCCCATTTCCTAATCCCATGTGAATAAAAGATTTAAAAAAAACACAAGGTAACATTCAAATTGACTTCACTCAAGAAATTAAAGATCGTTCAAGAGAGGTAATTTTGTCATATTATTAATACCTAATTCCTCTATGATTTTTAGTATAGTACAGTTGTAAAGATTTGTATACATAAATTATATAATCCACCATTTATTTAAATTTTCTTTTTAAAAGTCAATAATAATTAAATATCAACGATAAATAATACAATAATAATATATAAAACTCATACACTGTCAGTACATATATCTTTTTTATATTGATAAGATAACATATTTATTAATGATAATGAACTTCATATTTATATATTATCCCTATAGTATGAAAATTTGAGACTATGTGGTCTTAGAGGCAGCTCATATCATCTATACAGACCTTCCAGCTTTGATTTAGTTTCTTTTCTTTCTTTCTGATTACCCAAAAAAATATTATCCCTATAAAACTTTTTATATGGTAATATCTACGATTCATGAATAATCATAATAAATTACAGGTTAATAATGTAAATAGACTTTTACATTATCTCATGTGTTAATTATCATTTTCTTAGATAAAAGTAATACATAGTAGCAAATCTTATAAAATTTTCATATTAACAATATCTAAATATTAAAAGTAATACTTTGGATATTGGAGCTGATAATTTATATTGCTCATGTATTGTCTTCCTCCCAAATGTTTTAACTTCTTCTTTTTTAGAAACTCTATATTTAATTATATTCTTATTTATTATAAGAGAAAGATGGACTTCAAAGTAGATGGGCTGAAGTATCTTCCTACTCACCGTAGAGGGAACTAAACTTTTCCACGTCTTTTATGTTCCTAATATAATGGTGTATTTATTTATTTTATCCAAAAATTACTCCATCAAGTACTAGGATTATAGTTTTAAATTCATTTTGCAGCTACAATTATCGGTGCAATATTATGACATTGCAATGGCTATTGTACTTGCATGAACCACAACTCCCACAACTTGTCGCAAAGTATCTCCCAACTCTCTTACCATATTCTATTTCACCTACAATCTATTCTTTCAAGTATCATTAAATGAAATATTAATCTTGAATTAAATGTATTCTATTTCTTTAATTTTAACATGAAAAGTTTATGGGAATTTAATGTATAATATTTTGAGAAATGATTAATGTGATTAATTAATGAAAATATATGAAGGTATTTTAGTAAAAAAAAATGTTATTTTTTATATCATTTAATTATTTATTAATATCTGTGCTTAACCTTAAATATCAATCTTCGTGGAATAGAAGAATAATTATTTGATTGAATGAAAGCTAATGAGCTATTAATGAAAATTACTGGTATGATCATATAATAACTGTCCGTTTTGTTTGTTACATGTCAAATTACAACGTAATTGAACCAATGGGTGAATGATGACGAACACGTAACAATAAGAAGCTGTATAACTGTATTTATAATATTTATTTGGCTCAACAACCACATCGTGCATGAGCAAGGAAATTTCATTACTCATTAGATTATATATAATTGAGCATTAATATTACTCAATTGGCTTGATTCATGTTTTACTTTATTTCTAATTTCTAAATGTCACCAAATAAGGAAACAATGTGTTGATGGAATTTAAAAGAGAGTGATTTTCACGTGATTTGTTTGGCTGTGGAGAACAAAATAGGGAGAGATACTGAATCATTTCTCATTCACCCACTTAAATGTAGATATATGAATATTAATATATTACTTTTATAAATTAAAATAAAGTTTTATTTTTATTTATTAATAAACTTTGATTGGTCAGAGAGAGAAGAAAGATGAAGTGAAAGGAATAAGTAAGAAGTGTTTAATTTTATACTTTTTTTGTCTTAGATCGAAAATAGAGAAAATATTTTTTTTAAATGAGAAAACTATCACATGATTTAGTGTCATAATATCATACATGTATCAATTTTTATGTATTCATTATAATTGGATCCACATATTCTTTCTTTTTCTTCTCTCATTGTGTTCTCAAGTGAAATATCATATTGATCATCAAGTTAGTCCTTAAACAAAATAATCATCAAATAAGTCTCTCAAAACATTTGTAGTTTAAATTTTAGTCCATTAAAAATTCACATAGCCACCATAATTTTAAAAAATGTGATGGGTAAAATGCTTATAATACCATTGATTCTCTCTCATTTTTGGGAGAGGTTTTAGATGTGGTATCCACGTGTCCCTTTTCTTTTCTCCCTTAATTCTTACCTCTATCACATACAAGAATTGCATCTTCTCGTGAACCGTCTCCTTCCAACCTCTTTTTTTTTCTTCTCATAGCATCTCCTACTTAAACAAGATCTTTGCGTCTAGACTTGTAAATAAAAAAAAAAACAATGACTTTGCTTCTTCGAACGTGTCTTTCCTCATTCAACTTGAATTATTCATGCTAGTGTGACTTGCAAATAACGTGAGCCCTATGGAAAAAGCTTAAAATTGAATAACCAATACACTTTGTGTTGCCAAACAATGATTTTTTTCCTATAACAACTGTATATCTTACGCTACCACTAAGAATTAATCTCTTTTAAGATGTATAAATATTCTCATCTTAACATATATCACTACTAGAAATCGAACTTATCATATACCTTATGACCTATCTGAGAATTTAATGAGGTTTTATACTAATAGACCAACGTCTTTTTATAAAACTAGACCCATAAGATAAATGATAATGTCTACCCCACTAATTTAAAATAAACTTATCTAATTTACACTATGGTTGGTTAAGGAGAGAAAGTAAAATGAAAGAAAAATAATAGAAAATGATATAATAATTTTATGATTTGGTATGATTGAACATGAAAGAAAAGTAAGAGGAAAGAAAATATATAATATATATAAAATGACATAAATAACCTCATTAGCTTTATATAAAAAATTTATGCATGTCTAATATTTTAAAACTAAGTTTTATTGTTATAAATTACATAAATAGTTTTTTTGTGATAATTTTAATATTCTTTAACTAACATGTAAATTATAAAGTTTAATATAGTCATTTTTGTTTATAAAATTCAATAATATCATATATTTATTTCTACTAATATATGTAAAAAAATCATAACTCATATTTAATAACTACTTTTATATTTCTAATTATCTCATTTTGGCACATTTGCGTTTTGTATTTATAATTTATTTATTATTTGTCATCTTATATGTAATTTTAAGAAATTAATTTCACATCTAAATGAATATAAACAAAGAAACTCATTATATTGTGTTTATTTTCACTTAGAATATAGTTCTTTTAATTTATTTATGGTCTGATAACAAATTTATAATTTTTTATAGTTTTCTTTCTTTTATCTATTTTTCTTTCTTTTATCTATTTTCTTTCCATAATAGGGGAGAAAAGATTTTTAGTAGGGTCCATGCATATTTTTTCTCCCTCTTATTTTATGTTAGAACCAAATAATAAAAAATGACATTTTCCACTTAGTTTCTTTTTGCTCCTTTTTTTCCTTTCATTTTCTATAGAACCAATCATACCAAGTATTAATACATCTTCCATCATCAATTTTTTTGATTAGGTTCATATAATAATTTCTCATATAAGTACGGTTGGTTATATAATTAAAGAGAAGCGTAACTGCCAAGAATCCTAGCTCTACATGATTTTCTTAAACTTTTTTCAAGTACTAAGAAAAATAAAACAAAAAAAGTAACATTATTATGATTGAGTCATCGATATGACTACGTCCCTATAAATATATATTCTCGAACTTCTTTGTTACCTTACTCTGAAGGCTTCTTCTACATCATTGCACTTGTTTTGCGTAAGGAGAATCAAGGGTGGATTTTCCTGAAGATAAGGTTAAACTCCACAAGTTAAAGAAAAATCTCAACTTTTTCATTTTCCTTAGCAATTTGGGGCACCCCATTTCATCAACTATGGCTTTAGTTTCAGAGTTTCAGAAGTTGTTGTTGTTGATGCAGTAAGGATTGAAAATGTTAGGGAATTTCATTACTCGGTGTCTTATGTAAGTTTATGTTTCATTTTTTTCCTTCTTTATTACAATTTATGATTCTTCTGTGTTTTATTTTTATTTGTTTCTGAACATTCTTATGGACATGTTTGATTGATTATTTTGCTATATAACATTGGTTTATAATTTTTGGGTGTAGATTGATTTTGGGGTATGCATACCCTGGATTTGAATGTTATAAAACTGTAGAGAGGAACAAAGTTGATTTTGGGGAACTTCGCTTTTGGTGCCAATACTGGTAAAAGAAATTCACCTTCTTATGATCTTATTTAGCTTTGGATATGTTATATTGCATGACTGTTATTATTTATGTTAACAATAACAACATTACATAAATGAGTTTGAAGATGAGGAATAGTGACATGATTAGTTATAATGTAGAAGGAATGAACACATGATTTATATATATAAAGGAATAAAAAATGAGTCTGAGTTTTTGACAAGTAAGGGATCTGCTTTTATAATGTACTAATATCCAAACGGAGGTTAATAGTTAATAAAACCTTGAAAAGCAGAACAAACAGAGAAACAAACAATATGTAGTGTACCATTATGAATTTATGAAACTACATCTTCTCAAGTAATGAAGGGTTCAATATGGGAGGAGATTATGACACGTAGAAAAAATTTAATTGTCCATATTTTAAATTATTTTTAAATAAAAAATTATAAATTAAGAAACAAACCTGAACCTCACATTTTAGTATTGGAGAGGATCCCAATCCATGAATTTATGTAACATGTTAGGAACTATACAATTGTCATAAGATGCTACGAGTTTAAAATGAGATTGCAATCACAGCTACCATGATTATGGGCATTGCCATAAATGCATATTGTGAATTGTGATCATTACTATGTGAATTCTTTTGTAATTGAAAATTAGTTTCTAAGTCTCATACGGTGTGATATAGCATTAGTGTGATTCAAGATCACATAACAATTGCGGGGTTATGTGATTGTTGAGGCCACCACAACGAGACATTATTGCTGCAACGCTAGGTGATGCTGTTGAAACTATTGCTCCCTTCTCTTGCAAATTGAGTTAACAATAATATAGAATTAGAAAGTAGATTTCATAGGGAAGATGGGGGAGGATATACTACAGCTAGTTCATGATAAAGCTTGCCAAAATTCGTGTGAAGTTATCATATATCATTCTTCAATTTGAGCATTAGAACCTCTAATTTGATTCATATCTTTGTGCATAATCAATTTGCAGGATCATTGTGGCACTATTCACAGTTCTGGAAAAGTTCACAGATGTATTTATTGGATGGTGAGTATTTGACATTCTTAACCATTAGTATATGGTTGAATTTTGATTTGGATTTGTGCAAGAAATTAACACTGAACCTTTCTACAGGTTGCCCTTGTATGGAGAGATGAAGCTTATTCTCTTTATCTACTTGTGGTATCCCAAAACAAAGGTAGTTTTGACTCCTTTAAACATACACTTTTTTAAAGCTTAGAGGGTCAACCTTGTCACAATGTAAGGCCATTGCCCTATGGCTTCACCGGTTAAAATTCCGGGAATAACATTGTTTACATATATTCTCTTCAAGCTGCACGAGATGAGAGCTTCATGTACTGAATGTCCTTTTAGAGGAAGAGTCTCAACACAATTATAAGATTGTTGTTACATTGTGACTTAGCGATCATATATGGCCTAGTGTAACCTTCTGCACTAGGCCTCGACCCTCGTGTGGCCTCTTAATTGGGCCCTGAGATCGAACCCGGCTACTCTCATTCCGAACTAGTATATCAACTGTATGCTTTCTAATTTACTATGGAAAGTGTGAAGATTAAATTTGCTCTCCAATGAGGTCATATAAGTGTTGCTTAATGCAGGGAACAGGGTATGTTTATGACAATGTGTTGAGGCCTTATGCATCAAAACATGAAAATGACATTGACATGAAGTTCCAAGAGTGGAGAACCATGGCATGGGACTTGGCTATATTTTACTGGCAAAATTGCACAGAGTTGGGGCAATCTGCAACTTTCCAGGTTCTGGACTTCTTGACTCCTCAGCATACAAAATTTTCAAGCAAAACAAAAAAAAACTAAGGTGAATTTCCCTTTCAGAAAAGAAAAATGTATTACCCTAAAGTCTGAACCATTTTTAAATTGGATCTATTTCATCATTGTTACTAGTTAATTACTAAAGTTGCATATCAAAACTTTAAAAAGGCTACTGATGGAACAAAGTTCCAAATCCTATCATGCATCAATAAAAATATGAGATGTCAATTAAAAAAATTAAATATTAATTATTTTTGCTTCATTATTATTGGTTCGAGATAGAATTTAAAACATAGTTTGAGACAACATATTTTTATCCATAATGTAGACCTCTCTAGGGAATAGTTGGAACAAAAATTAAGTACACAATAGATAGTTGATGTGACGTAATATGCATTGAAGACATTATTGCAATAAGGTTCTTCATTTCTTGGTGAGTCATACATCATCACATAAATAAATCAAACAAAATTGCTGCAATTTATACCTTGTCATTGTTATATACATGTTGTTATATGATATTAATGAGAATGGTTCTACATTGTAGAAAAAAGAGAAAGAGGGTCCAAACACATTATATCTTCCAAGTGCCCCACCTTTGCCTGAAATAAGAGCATCTATATTTGAGAACAATCAAGACAAATTCAAAGGCAAGAACAGGAAGTGGATTTGACCTTCAAGTCCCCCATCAACACTAATAATCCTCTTAACATTTTGGAGACAATAAAGTCCCAAACTTCCAATGTTCAACCGGGTTCCCAAGCATAATAACATGAGGGCTTATTTGTACATATCCACTTTAAGCCTAGTAAGAGAGATGGACTGATATGCTTGTAATATATGTGCTGAGAATTGGTCTTCTCTATTTGTTGATCAAAAAATTTGTGCCCCATTTCTTTTCACACAATATCACTTGTAATTAATTGATTATTCTTTTATTTGCTTCTTGGATGCAATTCAACAATTTGAACCCAAGATAAAAAAAAATTAGAAAAATGTATCATTCATCATTTCTCTTAAATATAAGTAATATAAATAAATGATATATTAACTATATATAAAATTTTACATCCATAATGTAAAAATATTACATTACAAAAAATCTAGACAATTTTATGCATATGGAAAAAAAAAAGCAAAGGACTAAAATGAAGAACTCGTATCATCTCCATTACTAGACCTGTCAGTACTGTAACGCCCCGAAAATTACTCCAATAATATTGCTTAATAATGGGTAAAAAAAATTTAGAATGGAAAACTCCTCATTTACATTTAATTCCTTTTCGGGACATCACATTTAGTAACCTAAAATGCGGAAAAGACAACAATAATTCGTGGAATGATCCTTTATTGAAATAATTGAAAACATATACAAAGGCAAGGCGGAAATATATTTTAATCCTAACTGACATGTCTACAATAGTCTGGTTTATTCAGAACATAATAAGTACCCTACATGGATACTCGCCTCAAGGACAACTAGAAATAGAAATGACCACTAGCGACTAGCTCCAGGGTTAGCGGGTGTACTAGAACACTCGTTGCGATCCTCCTCCGTCTGAGAATCGGAAGAAAGGTCCACCACCTCAATGGAGTCCTCTATACATACCAACTCCACATAGTCTTCCTCTTCGGCTTCTCGCTCCTCTTTCGGGTTGTTGGACGAACCCTGTAACTTTCTTCCCACTCTCGCCTCTGCCTGAAGATCGGGCGGCATCGGTATAGCAGCTCTCTTCCCCGGTGGGGAACTGGGCACATGATCCCTACTCCGTCTCCGAGCAGATGGTCCAACATCAGTGGGTCCGTGAGGCATCACAGACTGAATGGATGGTGTAGTAGGCGCAAATCTCCGAGCAGGCAAGGTGAATGAAGCCTCCCAGTTTGCATGCTGAGAAGGGAAGCGCATCGTAGAGCCGTCACAAACCATCTCTAGCTCTAAGGCACAAGGGTCTATGTAGGTATATCTATGTCCATCACTACTCTATGTCCTCTTCTGGGACATCGAGAATCGATAGCTCCAAATCATCGCCGTACGGTCCATCTGAACGAGAACGCGAACTGAGAACAAGCAGAAAGAAAAGAAAAGAAGAGAAGAGAGAGTAAGACATCTAATGAATATAATTCATTGACGGCGTGGAATTACACGGAATATCACATCCAGACAGACACCCATAATATACACAATATAGATCACAAACGTAATGCACAATGATGACTGCAGTTACAACTCGGATCATGGGGATTTAACATCTACGATCTCAATGTATGAATGTTATACATATTTCATCCATCCTTACACCAATATCCTCCCAATATACTATTCGGAAATAACCAAGAGTACAGGTCCCATAACAAGCCGATTTGATCGCACCAAAAAATTATTCCTCGCAAGGATATATATATGATTGATCGGTTCCGAAGAATTGTCCATTTCAGGACGGTGTCGTATCAAACACTTTATGGGCATCCCTCTCATTGATCTTGATTGCAAAGAGGGGTTGTCAGAGATCGTCTAGTTTGTGTCGTGAGAACTGTCCGATCCAACAAAATACCTCATCCAGGAATACAGGGGACTCGTC
>NW_017724090.1:0-1411 GCF_001865875.1 Lupinus angustifolius | reverse complement strand
CTACTAATCACTCCTACATTGAATGATATCTCTGATCTAGTGTGACAAATGTACCTTAGGCTTCCCACAATCTGTCTAAAAATAGTTGCATCAACTTGTGCCTCTGCTTCACAACCATCCAGTTTCAAGTTTACCTCTGCTGGAGTTTCTGAGGCATTGCAATTCAACATGTTAAACTTGCTAAAGACTTCCAGCAAGTACTTCTTTTGATGCATGAACAAACCATCTTTCATGTGTTGAAATTCCAGACCAAGGAAGTATGACAATCTTCCCAAGTCTGTTATTTCAAACTCAGCTTTCAAACTTTTCTTCAATTCCTCAATTCCACTTGGGTTGCTTCCTGTAATTAGGAGATCATCTACATATAAACAGATGAACAGAGCACCATGGTCTTGATCTATAGGCTTGATGTATACACCATACTCAACTGAGCACTTCTGGAAGCTAGATTCATGTAAAAACTTGTCAATCCTCTTGTTCCATGCTCTAGGAGCTTGTTTCAACCCATAGAGTGCCTTCTTGAGTCTTAGTACTTTTTCCTCATTTCCTTTGCTAATGAACCCAGGTGGTTGGGTCACAAAAACCACTTCCTCCAGTGGACCATTTAGAAAAGCTGACTTGATTTGTCTATGAACAACTCAGTTACATCTTCTTCTTCAATGCCAAGTTCCAGCAATAATGAAGACAACCAAATAGCTTGGCAAGCAGCTGCACATGCTGATATATATTCAGCTTCACAAGTTGATAAAGCAACTACCCTCTGCTTTTGAGAACACCAAGAAATAGAAGCCCCTGCAACCATGAAAACATACCCCATTGTGCTCTTTCTATCCATAATATCTCCACACCAATCAGAATCAGAATAGGTCATGAGATGTGAGCTAAACTTTTCATCTTGGTGGGGAAATATAATGCTAAAATTGTCACCAACTCCCATGTGTCATTCTTCTCAATTGATTTAATCTCTTTTGTCATAGCCTCTCTCCAAACCTTGCTTGTGCTATCTTCTTCAAAACTTAATGGCTCTGCATCAGCTAATACTGCCATGTGTTGAACCAGATCACCATCTGTGTTGATTGCATCATCAGAATATAGATGAAAGTCTCTGAGTCTGGATGGAACACCTCTTTGTCTTCTTGGTCTGTCATTATTTTCTGGCTGCACTTGGTTTGACTGATTGATATCTTCTGTTTCTCTTGCCAATTCATCATTCTCCCAATCCAAATGCAAATTAGTCATAGAAGTGACTTTGTCTTGAGCCCATTTCCAAGATTCTGATTTATCAAATTGTACATCCCTACTGAATACAACTTGATTGCTTGCAAGATTGTACAATTTGTATGAACCAGTAGGATTATATCCTATGAAGATCATTGGTTTACTTTTGTTGTCTAGCTTCTTTCTTCTTTGA
>NW_017724089.1:0-21232 GCF_001865875.1 Lupinus angustifolius | reverse complement strand
GTGTTGCACAGATGGCTTCACTCCTGACCAAATCTCTTCTGGCACAACAGAACCTAGTTTCTTGGTGGGGCATCTATTCAAAACAAATACTGCTGTAGTAGCTGCTTCTCCCCAAAAATTGTGTGGAAGTTTCTTGGTTTTCAACATACTCCTAACCATATTGAGAATTTTCCTGTTTCTTCTTTATGCCATTCCATTGTGTTGAGGTGTGTATGGAGCTGTCACCTCATGCACAATTCCCCGATCTTTGCAAAACTCAGTAAATTCTCTTGATGTGTATTCACCACCTCCATCTATTCTAAGTATCTTTATGCTCTTCTCAGATTGCTTTTCAACTAATCTCTTGAAGTCTTTGAATATTGAGAAGACTTCACTCTTCAATTTGATTAGGTAGATCCAAACCTTTCTGCTTAGTTCATCTACAAAAGAAACAAAATACTTGTTGCTTCCTAATGAAGGGACATCAAATGGCCCACACACATCAGAGTATACAATGTGCAGTAGGTCATTTGCCCTTGATGCACTATGAGAACTAAAGACATTTTTTGGTTGCTTACTGATAAGGCAATGTTCACATACCATCTTTGGATCTTGTATTGAAGGCAATCCTAGAACCATGTCTCTGGTTCTTAGCATGCTTAGATCTCTGAAGTTTAAGTGTCCAAATCTGAGGTGCCAAAGCCATGAGTCCTCTGTCAATCGCATAGCAGATAAACACTGAGATTCTACTATTGCCAAACTGATCTGAAATGTTCTATTTGGTGCCATGCTTGCTCTTAACACTAACTTCTTCTTTTGGTCATAGATCTCCAGGGAACTATTGACCAATCCCATGGAGAATCCCTTCTCTAGCAACTGTCCCATACTAATCAAGTTGCTTTTCATGTTTGGCACATACAACACATCAGATATCATAGCATGCTTTCCATCCTTTCTCTTGATCAACACATCACCAGTGCCTTCTGCTTGGATGACCCTGTTATCAGCAAATCTTACAGTACTTGTTCTACTTTCATCAAAATTGACTAACCAATCTTTTTGTCCAGTCATATGACTTGAACAACCTGAATCAATATACCATACATCATTGTGCTTACTAGCCTGGCTTGTCACCATCATGAGCAAAAGAGGTTGCTCATCATGTTCTATCTCACTCTCTTCCTTAACCATGTGTGCTTCAATGTGTTGTCTGTTTCTGTGTTCACTAGAGGAATTTTTGCATTCATTTGAGAAATGACCAAGTTTGCCACAATTGAAGCACTTTAACTTCCTTCTATGCACTGCTCTTCTTCCACTTTTCCATTGATTAAAACCTCCTCTTTTTGCTGCATTTTCAGTTTTGTCAGGGTCCATTCTGTCTTGACTTTGTTGAGAATTTTTGAAGTATCCACCTCTGAAGTTACTTCTCCCTCTTCCTCTAAATCCATTCTTGCTGACAGAGTTTCTTCTACCTGTGTGAGCTTGTAAAGCTTGCTCAACAGGTCTTTCTATGGCTCTTTCCATGAGTCTTTGCTCATGTGCCTCCAGAGAGCCTTGTAGGTCTTCAACCTTCATTTCCTCTAGTCTTATCGATTCCTTTATGGCCACAACTATATGGTCAAAGTTTGGAGTTAAGGTCCTCAAGATCTTCTCAACAATGGACTGATCTGATATGTTTTCTCCACATGCTTTCATTGAATTTGTATGAGTGACAATTATATTAAAGAATTGAGCCACTTTCTCGTTTGCATCCATCTGCATCAATTCATATTGCCTTCTCAATGTTTGCAGCCTCACCTTCTTCAATTGCTCAGCTCCTTGATTGCAAGCTTCAAGAATTTTCCATGCTTCCTTCGAATTTTCAGCACCAGAGATCTTCTCAAAGTGTGCCTCATCCACACACTGATGAAGAAGGAACATTGCCTTACAATCCTTCTTCTTGCTTTCCTTATAATCTTCCTGTGTTCCTGAGTTGCCCCTTCAACAAGAGATGGAAAGCCTTGCTCAACAATTTCATCCACTTCTTGATACCCCATTAGAGCCTTCATTTGCACTCTCCATCGGTTCCAATTCTTGCCATCCAACACTGGAAGGTTTGCTGGAATGTTTCCACTGTTTTGTCCCATTGTACTCGAGAATGAAAAGTGAAGGTAATTTCTTGGATCTTGTTACCTTGCTCTTGATACCACTTTGTTGGTGCAACAATGTGTAAAAGGAAGTAAGAAAATGAAAGTGAAAGTGCAGAATGATGATTGAGATTGAATGATGGAAAACATAGAAGAATTATTGAATTGTAATGGATGATGAATTGGTTAGAAAAGTGCAGAGAAAGTAAGAGAGAGTTTAAAGAAAAGAATGAAGGTGTTTCTATTATTGGAAAGTTTTGCTTTGATGTTAGTTAGGGAAAGCTATTTATAGAAACCCCAACTAACTTAACTGATTTTTGAATCACATTTCTTAACATTAAAGACAATACATATTCTCTTCTTTGTAAGTTCTAGTAAATTTAGTTAAATAATTGGTTTTCAGGAAATTAAATGCAAGTGACCCATGATACATAGAAAAAGGCTATAAGAGAGAACAAAAGATAACTGGCAGAAAAGGGTTCGGTTGTGTGAAAGAAAGAAGTAATGGTTGGTAAGAAATGTTGGAATCCAGTGATTGACTATGCCCAAAAGGAATCTGGATCCTCTCTACTAGTAGCGGAGCACCGGAGAGTCCAGTACTGACAGAGATTGTGACATGTGACATTTTTAAAATATTCAATGATATAGATTTTAAATAGTTTTGAATTAATTTTTTTTTTGAAATTATCAAATCATTATGGGCCTCACATTCCAACACTGGACTGTCCAGTACTGGAGAGGATCACAACCCAACCTAAAGAGCAATATATGGATGATGGACAAAAATCAAATGTCCCATACACTTCCCATTCTTTTTCCAAACCTATCACATTTTGCCACATAAATAAAAGAAAAATTCCAAAATAAAAAATAACAAAAAATTATATTTTGATTAGTTTGTGACATAGAAATGAATACCATTTAAAAGAGGTGATCCCTGTCATAGGGATGATACCTAAACTAGTGTGCTACAATAGCGGATTATACCAGGAACAGGATAGCTGCACCTGAATTGTTCAAATTTTCATTAAAATATTTATTTTACCTAATTTATTTATGAGTGTAATGTTTATTTACAATTAGGGCAAAGATTTATAAAGAATTATTATAGATTTATATTAATTTTTTAATGAGTCAATAATAATAAAAATTAAATGATGAATGATGAACTAAAACTTTATAAAATTCTTACCATGTTAGCATATACATTTTTTCTTCATTAAAATATTTACTTTACCCTCTCGACATTAGTTTGAATTCTAAGAATATCTATAAAATATTTATTATATTTATTTTAATTTTAATAAATTAATTGTCCTTGTACTTCCATTAATGTTTTAGGGCTTTGCTCTTTCTCTTTATTGCCATATATTTTTTTTTTTTAAAGGAATAAACGGATTTCTTATTAAAAAAAAGAGATATTTAATTAATTAAAGTACCATCTCATTACCAAAAGATAAGGTTAGTGTTGTTAAAATCATACCGATTATTAAACCAGTTAAAGTATTAGTATAGTAGTACAATGGTTCAACCGGACATACCTGTTTATATTTATATATATAAACATATAATCTATAACAAAAAATTCCAAATAAGTAGATACTCAAATTTATAATCCATATTCATAATCTACTCAAAATTTAAATAAACAATTAAGTCTTTAATAAATTCAAAGTCTAAATTACAAAACATATATCGATCCAAAAGTATCACTTAGTAACTGCAAAATATAAATAAACGACACAAGTTCACAACTCACTCTACAAAACAAATAAATTTGGAGTTTTAACATTGAACACTAAGGAGTCAAAGTTGTCTCATATCGAGATTATATTTTGCACCAAATCCTATCTTCAGACAGAACTCCAAGATTACCCAAATGTCACTAAGATTAGACACAAATGTTAGGAACCAAAAAGTGTAATTTAAGTATGCTTTGGAAGCATGTGCCTTGAAGTGTTGAACAAGGATTGAAAAGATGGGTCACCTTGTAATGAGTTTTTAAGTTTTTTTTTAATTCTTTTTTATATAAATCGGCCAGTTTAGTCAAATACCGGCTGGTTCACCGGTTTTTGACCGGTTGATACTTGGTCGGTTCAACATCTGTACCATACCAATTCACCGATTTTCTGGTCGAACCGGCCGATACAGTTTTTACATCATTGGATAAGGTAACACTGATACAAGTGTTTAGAACTAAGAATTGAAGCAATAGTATAAAGAAGAAAGACTGATATATTATTGATTCATTGGGGCAATATAAATTATAAATAGCCTTACTCAAGCCAGAAAAAAGACATAACTAACCACCAATTTTAATGCTTATAATGTGTCATTAAAACTGGTTTTATTCTCCATAAAACCTAAAGCAAAACAACCAAACTAAAATAGTTAAAATATACATAACAATCCATCCATTAAACTAATGCATATGCGTTTTAGTCTTTCTTTAGCAAGTAGAATGACTGTGCGCCTTGCTGAAGTAATAAACACACATTGATTTTGGCTTCCAGAACTGCAACATGTCGCTTGAGCGAGCCCCTCTTGCTCAGGCGATAAACTCACATCGATTTTGGCTTCCAAAACTGCAGATTGTTGCTTGTGCGATAAACACACAGAGATTTTGACTTCTAGACCTGTGAATTGTCGCTGGAGCGAAAACCTCTTGCTCGGGCGAGAGGCACTTCCTCATTCTCTTTATCATCTTCAACCATTCCAAGCATGCCACAAAGTTTTTCAAATTGCTCTAACTTTATTGGTTTTGACATGATAACTACAATTTGATCCTGAGAGTTGCAATAGTTCAGCTCAACAACTCCATCATTCACAAAGTCTCTTATAAAATGGAACCTCACATCAATATGTTTGCTTTTACCATAAAACACTGAATTTTTTAATAATTGTATAGCGGAGCTGTTATCGCACATAATTGTAGTTCCTGTCTTTTCTTCAACTCCAAGTTTCTTCAACACCTTTCTGAACCAGACGCATATACAAGCACACAATGATGTTGCTATATACTCTGCTTCCATAATGGAAAGAGCAACCACTGATTGTTTCTTTGAGGACCAATAAACAACAACATATCCCATCATAATCACAAATCCAAAAGTACTTTTCCGATCGTCTAAGTTGCCGACATAGTCGCTGTCTGTAAAGGCTGCGAGTCTCGAGTTTTTGTTCTCATTTCTTATAAAGAATCCCAAGATCACTTGTACCTTTCAAGTACCTCAAAATTCTTTTTGCAGCAAGCCAATGTGACATGGCGGGAATGGACATGAACTTTCTTATTAGACTAACACTATACATCAAGTCAAGTCTAGTGATAGTTAAATACATAAGACTTCCAACTACGTGATTAAATAGAATTTCGTCAACTCTAGCTCCACCTACATCATTGGACAACCTTGTACACGAGACTATTGGATTCTTTACTGCATTGCAACCTCCCATTCCAAACCTGATTAATACTTCTCGTGCATACCTTCTTTGATAGATGAAAATTACATCTGATCCATGCTTAACTTCTATTATGAGAAAATGTCTCATCCTTCCCAAGTCAGTCATATCAAATTCCAGCATCATTAAATTTTTAAACTCATCACCTATGACCTATGAAGCACAGATTCATCAAACACCCTCACGTGTCGGTGTCCGACACAGATATGCTCAGATTCGTGAAAGATATGTATCCATAGAGTATCCAAAAATTAAAAAAGTAAATTAAAAAAATAAATATTAAGATACGTATTCGATTCATTTTCAATAAAATATAGGATATATGAATTCGTTTTCGCGTTTTCAGCAAAATATAGGATATATAGATTCGTTTCTAATAAAACAGGATAAGATAGATTCGTTTCCAATAAACAGGATAAGATAGATTCGTTTCTAATAAAACATGATAACATAGATTCGTTTTCATTAAAATAGGATAAAATATATTTGTTATGGAGGGCAATGATTTTAGGATAGATTCGTTTTCATTAAAATAGAATAAGATAGATTTGTTATGGAGGGCAGTGATTTTAAATTTCCATATTTTTTACTTTGGATATTTTGATTTACACTTATAATTTTATCATATTTTATGTGTTTTTATTATTTTATACGCGTATCCCTAAACGTATCGTATCCTGTATTTTAGAAAAAATATGTGTCGATGTATCAGATATCGTACCCGACACACGTATCAGTCTTCGTGCTTCATAGCCCATGACTATATCAATTCTATTAAAGATCAAATCATGAACATACAGACTTACTATTAATATCTTACCTCCTTGCGACTTTGTGAACATTGTGTATTCACTTAGACATTTCACAAAACCTTCGTGCACAAAGTAAGCTTCAATTCTGCTGTACCAAGCTCGAGGCACCTATTTAAGGCCACATAATGTCTTTCTCAGTCTATAGACTTTCTCTTCTTCTCATTTCTTTATGAATCCCTCAAGTGGCTGCACGAACACTTCCTCCTTGAGCTCCCCGTGAAGAAAAGCACTCTTCCAATGAAGTTGAAAAACTTCCCAACTGAATTGTGCAGCAATTGCGAGTATCACACAGATGGTGTCAAGTCTTTCCATAAGAGCAAATACTTTATTGTAATCTATTCCATGGCGTTGTGCATACCCTTTTTCCACCAACCTTGCTTTGAGCTTCTTTACATCCCCATCTTCGTTAAGCTTAGTTTTGAATACTCATTTAACTCCAAGAGGTTTAACTCCTTTAGGCAGTATAGTAAGTTCCCAAGTTTGATTCCTCTCTATGGCTTCAATTTCTGTTGACATTGTTTCTCTCCAATTTATGCTCTTCATTGCTTCTTCAAACAAAACTAGATCTTCCTCAGTCATCATCATCTTTACATTCAGATTTTCTTCTTCTGATAATCCTTCTCATGTTTCATAATCTACCATCCATCTTGGTGGTGTTCTTCCTTGTTCACCCCTCCCTTAAGCCAATTCTCCATATTTATTTGGCTCATTTGAAGGTGCAGGTGCCTCTGTCAGACTGCTATTCAAATTGTTGGAACCTGCTTCACCATTTTCCTCTTCATTTGGGTCATCCTCTCCATCAGTTTCATCCTTATCTTCCCATTCTAATAAATCTTGCTTGACTTCTTCTTTTGTTCTGCCCCAGTCCCAACATTTTTCTTCTTCAAAAGTAACATATTTACTGACAAAGATCTTCTTTGAAACTGGATCATATACGCTTCAAGCCTTAGACTCGTCACTGACTCCTAGAAATACACATTTTCTGCTCTTATCATCCAACTTACTCCTCATTTGGTCTGGTATATGAACATGTAATACACATAAAAATTCAAAAATACTCTACCATTGGTTTCTCACCACCCCATGCCTCTACTTGTGTTTTATTTTCAAGTGCTATTGTTGAATATCGATTTTGAATGTGTATACACCATCTCACAACCTCGGGCTAGAATGCTTTAGGAACTTGCTTTTCAGTTAACATAGAATGAACAACATTCATAATTGTCCCGTTTTTTATTTCGGCAACTCCATTTTGATGAGGACTATAAGTTGGTGTCAATTGTCAACTAATGCCATGTGATTTAAAAAATTCTCCATACTCATTTGAGGTGAACTTACCACCCCTATTTGTCCTCAAACAAGTTATGTATGCACCTATCTCCTTTTCAACACAAACCTTATATTTTTTTTAATGTTACATAGGCTTCTGACTTCTCATGTAAAAAATAGACACAAGTTTTACGAGAAAAATCATCGATAAAACTTAAGATGTACCTCTTGTCATTGTTTGAGGCATGTTTGATGGGACCACATATATTTGAGTGCACTATCTAAAGTTGCTTTGATGTTCTCCACAAACTCTTCCTTGCTACATGAATTCTACGGTGCTTTCAAGTTAAGCATGTAGTGCATATTTCCTTCAGAGTTTTTAGAGGGGGTAAGCCAATCTCCATTTTCATGTAGGTAAGTGTTCTCAGTTGCTTGTGATTCAAGTGCCCAAAGCGAGAATGCCACATGTGAGCTTCTTTATCTGATTCAGCTTCAGCTTGCAAACACAAGGAATTTTTCAGGTGCATGGAGGCTAACACATGAAACATTCTGTTCCCACTCATGTTAGTTCGCATAATCAGCCTCCTCATAGGATGAAATACTTTGCAAGTCCCGTCTTGAATTAAGATGGCTAACCCTTTCTCTTCAAGTTGTCCTATGCTTAATAAATTTTTTTAAGCCCAGGAACATAGTAGACATCAGATATTACATGGGTTATGCATTTTAATTACATCCTTATGCTTCCTTTTGATGCCACTACAATTTTCATATCATTCCCAAGTTTTATTGTCCTTCTGAAGTCTTCTTCCAAATACATAAACCATTCTTTGTTTCTTGTCATATGATTACTGCAGTCCGAGTCAAGATACCATATCTTTTATTTCTTTGTTTATTGAGGTTCTTCCATATCTTCTGCAGTCCGAGTCAAGATACCATATCTTTTATTTCTTTGTTTATTGAGGTTCTTCCATATCTTCTACAGTCCGAGTCAAGATACCATATCTTTTATTTCTTTGTTTATTGAGGTTCTTCCATATCTTCTTCTTCTTCTTCTTCTTCTTCTCCTTCTTCTTCTTCTTCTTCTTCTTCTCCTTCTCCTTCTCCTCCTTCTGCTCCTCCTCCTCCTCCTCCTTCTCCTTCTTCCAACTCAGCATAATTTTCTTTCTTTTACCATCTAAGACATTCATATTGAAATTAGTTGTTTAAAAACTATGACATATTATTCTGCAAAGTTCAAGAGTTAATAGGAGGATAAAAGTTATGCAGAATATATCAAGTAACCTTAAAGGACTTAAAGGAGAAGAGAGTACTCAGAGATTTTATATTGGTTCACCTTCTTGTCCATCGAAGGCTACATCTAGTACTCTTGCAGCACAAAAGATTTCTTCACTAGATATTAAGAGTAGCAATTACAACTCCTCACCTCGATATTTCCTTGTACCTTACTCACTCTCTAATACATGTATCACTCCATGGAAAACACCCTTTCCAAGTGACTTTATCCCCTTTCTTTATCACACCCTTGTGAAAGAAAGTAATTCAACAAATTGGATGAAGAAAATTTTAACTATGGCAAGGATTCCCTTTACAAGATTGGAAACTATAAAATCTTGCAATCCAATAAATCTTTGTATACTTTAATACTAATGCTCAGAAGGCTTGAATAACTGGAAACAACACTTAAGGTAACTTTAGAAAATATGTTCTGAAAGTTATGAACAAGTTGCAAGAAGGATAGAGCAAGTATTTCAGAAAAGTTTAGATTGTGTATGTGAGTTATATCTTGTGGATTATGAGTTTTAATGCATTTATATAGGCTTTCCAATCATCCATAACACTATTATGAAAAGATAGGATTCGATTGGAATGAAACCATTTTGTTTGGGGTGAAAACTGTGTAGTTTGAATAGGAAAACTGGTGGAACAACTCTCAGTAATCGATTACGTAATCGATGTAACCGATTACCCAAACATTCTGTCCAACCGAGTAATTGATTTTCACAGGGTGTAATCGAATACTCACAGGTTGTAATCGATTACCCAACTGTTCTATCCAACAGAGTAATTGTTTACCATGTTGTGTAATTAGTTACTCAAAAGGAGTAATAGATTACCCTGATCAATTTTTGTTTGATAACTTGTTTCTCACTCATTTAACCTGATACTTAGTTCTAGTAACCTGTTACTTAGTTCTAGTAACCTGTTACTTAGATCTAGTAACCTGTTACACAGTATTTTGAAAATTATTTTCATTTATAATTGTGTTTATCAATTTTCTCTTAAAATATTTTTGAATATTACTACTAATTGTATATTCAGAGTATAAGGATAGAAGTACATAAAGACTTAGATGCTAATTCCTTAAAGCTTTATCTTCATTGTCTTCATAAGTATTCTTCCTTTTCATAATTTATGTGATGTTGATGTTTTCATCAAAATCATGCCAAGGTCAGGAGCAAGATCTTCTACACGATCTCCACTTTTTGATGATGACAAACAAATATCTTCTTGATATTGTAGTTTTCTGAGAGTAGCATACTTTGTGATATTCTGACTTGTCTTGAGTATGCTCCCCCAATTTTGTATGCTCCCCCTTTTGACTTCATCAAAAAGAAGAAAAGGCAATAGTCCAACACAATATATATAGCATAAAATATGTATATAGCAAACATAAAGGTAATCATAAAGGTAGCATAGCGTAGTAGACAATTTAAAGATGTTCAAACATTTGTTCAAAACATAATCAGAAAAACAACAAGATAACAAGAACATCAATATCCTCAATCATGCAACATTACAAAGATAATTCCTAGACAACAAATGTTCTAAGACTCAGGCTTAGTCTTATCATCATCTAGATCCATGCTATTGATATTATAAGAAAGACGTTGAAGCTCGAATTGGACTTGTTGATTATGAGCATTAAGAGCATTCATCTGATTAAAGATGTGGCCTCGAAGAGAGAATAACTCATCCATAATCATCTGATTAGTAGGCATTGCAACAAATAAAGAAGACTCAGCATGAATCTCATAAGGTTGATGTTCAGGAGGGTTAGTAGAGACATTTATAGATGGATCAACAAGTGTAGCCCATCTATCACTTTGATGCTTATAGAGTTTATCAATGGTATCTCGAAAGAAGCCCATTTTGTGGATCATATCCGCATCGATCTTACTATCGCGTGTATCAAGTGTGACTTTGGATTCACCAGTAGTGGATACACAAAAATGCTCAAGTATGTTGGTTATGAAGATTGCATAAGGAAAAAGGGTTGTGAGTATCTCGAACATACCACTTATGTCTCATTATGGTGTTACCCTAATTGATTGAGAGGTTATGCTTAAGAGCATACATCAATTGTAGTTCCATGTCATTAATTTAAGAATGGTTTGAAAATTTTGGAAGAATAACATAACTAAGAAAGTAATGAAGCAAACAATCTTCGAGATTGAGGTTTCCTATAGTAAGGATATCTCTACTCTTTACAGTTTCACCTAAGGCCAGTTGCTTACACATTTCAATTTCCCTTTTAGAGAATCTACACATAGAGTAGTAGAACTCTTTTTTATCATAATTATCTCATTCACATGTAAGACCAAAATCTTTTATACTATCTTGAGAAGGTATGCTACAACATATTGAACTGAAAGTCTTCACATCTAAGACAATTTCTTTTCCTTTCACATAGGATGTTAGACGATTTTTCCTAAAGTTCAAGTTGCATTAAAATACTTTAACAAGTTCCCGATGATAGGCATTTGATTTCTCACAAAAATAAAAAAGATCTTGTTGCTTTAGTAGAGTAGGGAAATGAAAATCTTCAAACTCAATGTTACTTACATTGCCATACTTGAGAGCAAATATGGAACGTCCAAGGAAATGCTCTGAGAAGACTTTGCATTGTTTATCATTGGCAAGAAGACGTGCCAAATCTACAGGGTTAGCTTCAGAAAATGAAGTATGTTACTTCTTTTGGGACACATTGGTGTGTTGCTTCTTAGCCCTTGATGATGAAACCATTGATTGAAGTTTTGAAAATGTTAGGTGTTGAGGTTTGAGAGATTTGGGGATTTTTGATTAAGGCCACTAAGCACGAAATCTATGGAGTAGAAGTGTTTAGAATTGAAAATGTGATAAGAAATGAGTAAAAAATAACGCAAATCAGATCAAAAATGAGTTTTTTTTAGAGAAATAAAAGGGTAAACACGAAAAGAGAGGTTTGAGGAAGAAGAAGAAGTGTTTAAAAAATGAAGAGGAAAACTTAAATACTCGTAAGAGTAATCAGTTACTCAAAGTGAGTAATCGGTTACTCAACATAAAAAATTCCCAGATTTCAAACAACCATCTTAGGTAATCGATTACGCATATGGTAATCGGTTATTGGAAGTTCATGCTCAATGTTCTAATCGGTTACTCTCGATTGTAATCGGTTACTGAACCTACAATTTCAAATTTCAGGCATACTGATGCTTGGTAATCGGTTACTAAACATATTTAATCGATTACGCACCCAAAAATTTGAAAATTCTGAATAAAATTAAGCATTTTTAAGTACAAGTAGGCATAATATACACACAATGAAGCAAACATGTAATCATGATTAAGAAATTAATACAAGTAAGCTTCATCAAGTATGTCTAATTCTCGTCTAATTTTATCGAAAGGTTCTTTTTCTAGAGGTTTAATAAATATATCTGCTAGTTGGTCATGAGTATCAACAAATTTTATAGACATATCTTTCTTTTGGACATGGTCCCTAAGAAAGTGATGTCTTATATCTCTGTGTTTGGTTCTCGAATGCATTACTGGATTCTTTGTGAGATTTATAGGACTACTATTGTCATATTTTAGGAGAATGCCGCCTAAGTCTAAGCCATAATTTCACAATTGTTGTTTAAGCCACTACACTTGGGCACAACAACTACCTGCCGCTATGTATTCTGTCTAAATAATACTTAGGACAACACATGCTTGTTTCTTGCATGACCATGAGACTAGTGCATTTCCTAATATATGACAAGTACCACTTGTAATTTTTCTCTCAGTTTTGCATCCAGCAAAATCTGAATATGAATATCCGACCAAATCACATATACTTCCTTTTGAATACTATAATTCAACGTCATTTGTGCCTTTTAGATATTTAATGATTCTTTTGACAACAACTAAATGTAATTCTTTTGGTTTTGATTGATATCAAGCACACAAACAGACAATAAACATTATATCAGATGTACTAGCAGTTAAATATAGTAGGAAACCAATCATACCTTGATACTTTGATATATCAATGTATTTTTCAGCTTCATATGTATCAATGTATGTATCAGAACCCATATGAGTGGCTATTGGCTTATAGTCATCCATTTTAAATCTTTTCAGCAAGTCTCTACCATATTTGGCATGACTTACTAAAATACCATTATCGAGTTGTTTGATTTATAATCCAATGAAGTAATTTAACTTCCCCATCACAGACATTCCAAATCCCCCTTGCATCATTTTGACAAAATCACTACACAAAATTTCATTAGTAGAACCAAAAATAATATCATCTACAAATATTTGAACGGGAAGAGAATAATGATTTATTTTCTTAATAAAGAATGTAATATCAACCTTTACTTTGGTAAAACCTTTTTCAAGTAGAAATTTTGTTAGACGATCGTACCAAGCATGAGGAGCTTGCTTTAAGCCATAGAGAGCTTTCTTTAGTTTATACACATGAGAAAGATGTTTCTAGTCTTCAAAATCTGGAGGTTGTTCTACAAACACTTCTTCTTGTATATAACCATTAAGAAAAACACTCTTTACGTCCATTTGATATAACTGCAAATTTAAAGTGCAAGCATATGCAAGTAACAACCGAATAACTTGAAGTCTAGCAACAGGAGCGAAAGTTTCATCAAAACTTATTCCTTCTTCCTGATGGTATCCTTGTGCTACTAGTCTAGCTTTATTTCTAACAATAATTCCATTTTCATCTGATTTATTACTGAATACCCAACGAGTTCCTATAACATGTCTATTATCTGGTTAGGAACAAGTTCTCAAACTTCATTTCTCTCAAACTGGTTCAACTCTTCCTGCATAGTAAGAATCCAGTATTCATCCTCGATTGCATCATCAATCTTGGAAGAATCTATTTGAGAAACAAAAGCCATATTTAAATAAGCATCATTTAGCTTTAAACGACTGGTGACACCCTTAGTTATGTCGCCAATGATGTTGTCAATAGGATGATCTCGATGAGTTCTCCATTCTTTTGGTAAATCAGAATAATATGCTCTTCTTGAGAAGATAGAGTATCATCCATTTTCAAATGCTCAGTATTGGTTGTTATATTGGTAAAAGAATCTTCTTTTAAAGGCGAACTTGGCAAGTCCTCGTCATCAAGAGTTAGCCAATCCTTTATTATAGGATTGGTTTCATCAAAAGACACATGAACAAATTCTTTCATGGCTAGAGTTCTTTTATTGAAAATTATGTAAGCTTTACTCGTAAGAGAGTAGCCTAGGAAGAGTCCTTCATCAGCTTTTGCATCAAATTTGCCTAAGTTGTCTTTACCATTATTTAAAACAAAACATTTACCAAATACATGCAAATGAGATATGTTTGGTTTTCTACCTTTAAAGAGTTCATAGGGGGTTTTCTTGAGAATTGGTCTGATAAGAACTCTGTTTGAAACATAACATGTTGTACTAACTACATCAATCCAAAAATATTTTGGGAGATTAGTTTCATTCAACATTGTACAAGCAAGTTCTTCTAAGGATTGATTCTTTCTCTCTACAACACCATTGTGTTGTGGTGTTCTAGGAGCAGAAAAATTGTGATTGATACCCAGATCATCACAAAATTCTTCAAAAGAAACATTTTGAAATTCTCTCTCATGATCTCTTCTTATAGCAGCGATTTTAAGATATTTTTCATTTTGAACTCTTTTAGCATATTTGCTAAAGGTGTTGAATGCCTCATTCTTATGAACTAAGAATAGAGTCCAAGTATATCTTCAGTAATCGTCTACTATAACAAGAGCATAGTAGTTACCACTATATCTTTTGGTCCTTGAGGGGCCAAATAAATCCATGTGTAGTAATTGCAATGGTCTATTGGAAGAAACTATATGCTTTGGTTTGAAAGAAGTTTTTGTTTGTTTACCCACTTGACAAGCACTACATAGTTTATCTTTAACAAATTTCATTTTGGGTAAACCAACAACTAAATCTTTCTTAATTAGTTTATTAAAATGATCCATATGAATATGAGTAATTCTCCTATGCCAAAACCATGAATGATGATTATTATTAGCAACTAAACATTTTATTGGGAAAGAAGAATCTATGTCAATTATGTATATATTATTTATCCTCTTACCAACCAATTTAAAGTTATTAGAATCCTTACTTTCAATGATGCATTTATCAGGGTAGAAGGTCATATGAAATCCTTTGTCGCATAGTTGACTTATGATCTATAAGTTGTGTTTGAGTCCTTCGACATACAATACTCCTTCTATAGTTGTTGAAGGTGGCTTACCGATTCTACCAACTCCAAGTATTTTGTCCTTTTTTGTTGTCACCATAAGTGACATAGCCTTTGTACCTTGGAGTAAGGACAAAAACTTATCTTTGTCAACCGTCATGTGCTTTGAGCAGCCGCTGTCCAAGTACCGTAAATTGTAGGCGACTCTCAAATTTTCCTGCAAAACAAGTTAATTAGTATTAGGTACCCAATTTTCTTTGGGTCGTACATGGTTAGCACATTTCTCAACCCATCTATAATGGCCTAAGGGGACACCATGTTTTCTAATCATGCAAGTGTTTAGTGTATACTCATGGTTCTTACAATAAGTACATATGGATTGATGCTTATAAATCCTAGTTTTATTCTTACTACTATTAAATGAATAAATACTTTGTTTTTGAAAGTTTATCTTTGTTGAGATAGTTTGTTTCTTAGAAACTTGGCTGTTAGAATAGCCAAGACCTCTTCGGTCTATAGAATGTCTTTGATCTTTAATAATTTCTCCAGATTTTTGCTACTCTTGTTTATCTTATTAAGTTCAAGACTTAATGTTGAAACTTTCTTTTCATGAGTAATGCAATTTTGACATGAAGAAGATGATGATTTATTTCTGAATACTTCTAACTCAATTTTTTGTTTTAAAAACAGTTTGGTGAGTTTGACATATTCATCATGTAAATTATTAAATGCAAGTTGCAATTCAGAAGAAGAAAATAAGTTAGTCTCGTTTACCTCTTCATCATCAGAATGATGAGATGCCATTAGTGAGAGATGTGTTTGTTCGTCATTTTCTAGTTCAGAGGCAGAACTGATAACATTTTCTTCCCAAACTATGTAGGCTCTTCGTTCAGTCCTCATTTCATTCTTGCCTTTGAATGCATTCTTTTTCAGGTTTGGACAGTCCATCTTCATATGACCAAACTTACCACATTCAAAACATGTGAAGTTTTGGTATGAAGTGGAGACATCATTATTCTTGGTGAATTTCTTCATTTGTCCAATTTTAGCGCTTTATTTCTTTTTAAGGAACTTGCTGAACTTTTTTACAAAAATACTCATGTCTTTCATCTCTTTCTTTTCTGACTCATCTCCTAATGATTCATATCTATCTACCTTTGCTTTGAGCGAGAGATTTTTCTCCTTCTTCTCTTGCTCTTCATGTTGCTCAAGTTGGTTGAGGTCCAATTCATGTTCCGGCAATTTACCAAATAAAACAACCAAAGATATTTTTGATAAACTTTTCTTTTTAGAAATGACTGTAGCATTTGGTTGTCATGTTCTGGTGAGTGATCTTAGAACTTTTAAGTTCAAGTCACTATTTGATAAAGTTTTTCCAAGTGCAATAAGATGATTTGTGAGGTTAGTAAATGTCTTTTGTAAATCTAGAATTTTCTTTCCAGACTTCATACGAAACATTTCGTATTCCTGGGAGAGCGTGTTGAGTCTCGACCTTTTAATTTCCTCAGTTCTTTCATGTGTAGTCTCTAGATTATCCCACATTTTTTTAGCAGATTAGCAGTTTGATACTCTAAAGAATTCATCAATGCCAAGTGCTGAAGTCTTTACTTTTAGATCGTATTACACCTTCTTTTTATCTTCACCATTCAATGAAGATTTCGGCTTCACTTCCCTCACACTATTGATAATTATGAAGGGTTCATAGGATCTTTCCTCAATCGCGTTCCAAATGTCCAGATCTTGAGATTCTATAAAGATTCTCATTCTGATTTTCCAGAAATCATAGCATTCTCCAAAAAAGCTTAGGGCGATTGAGGTTGGAACCTTCCCCTATAAATGATATTGCAACCATCTTAGATACAAGATCAAATTTGAGAATAATTTACTCAAACAAGCTCTAGTGCCAATTTGAAGACTGGGATGACAACTAAGAGGGGAATGGTGAATTAGTTGTTTAAAAACTATGACATATTTTTCTGCAAAATTCAAGTGTTAATAGCAGCGAAAACGTTATGCAGAAAATACCAAGTAACTTTAAAGGAGTTAAGGGAGAAGAGAATACTCAGAGATTTTATACTGGTTCACCTTCTTGTCCACCGAAGGCTACGTCTAGTACTCTTGCAGCACAATAGATTTCTTCATTAGATATTAAGAGTAGCAAATACAATTTATCACCCCAAGATTTCCTTGTACCTTACTCACTCTCTAATACCTATATCACTATTTGAAAACACCCTTTCCAAGTGACTCTATCCCCTTTCTTTATCACACCCTTGTGAAATAAAGTAATTCAACAAATTGGATGATGAAAACTTTAACTATGGCAAGGATTCCCTTTACACAATTGAAAACTATAAACTTTTGCAATCCAATAACTCTTTGTATACTTTATTACTAATGCTCAAACAGATTGAATAACTTGAAACAACACTTAAGGCAACTTCAGAAAATATATTCTGAAAGTTATGAACAAGTTGCAAGAAGTGTAGAGCAAGTATTTCAGAAAAGTTTAGATTGTGTATGTGAGTTATATCTTATGAATTACGAGTTTCAATGCCTTTATATAGGCTTTCCAATCAGCCATAACACCTTTATGAAAAGGTAGGATTCGATTGAAATGAAACCATTTTGTTTGGGGTGAAAGCTGTGTAGCTTGAATCTAAAATATGTTACAACAACTCTCAATAATCAATTATCCAAACATTTTGTCCAACTGAGTAATTTATTTCAATGGCTGTAATTGATTACTCATAGTTTGTAATCATCGATTACCCAACTGTTTTGTCCAACAGAGTAATTGTTTACCATGTTGTATAATCGGCTACTCAAAAGGTGTAATCGATTACGCTGATCAATTTTTGTTGGATAACTTGTTTCTCACTCATGTAATTTGTTACTCAGTTCTGGTAACTTGTTACTTAGTCACAATAACTTGTTACTTAGATCTCTGTTACACAGTATTTTGAAAATTGTTTTCATTTATACTTGTGTTTATCAATTTTCTTTTAAAATACTTTTGAGCATTACTACTAATTGTATATTTAGAGTATAAAGATAGAAGTACCTAAAGACTTAGATTCTAATTCCTTGAAGCTTTATCTTCATTGTCTTCATAAGTATTCTTCATTTTCTTCTTTTATGTGATGTTGGTGTCTTCATCAAAATTGTATCAAGGCCAGGAGCCAGATCTTCTTCACAGCCCCAACCTATGATATTTGAAACACTCAATAATTGCTCTATTTAGAGGTTGTCTCCCTCTACCTCTGTCACGTCCTCCTCTAAACACACCTTGACCCCTTCATCTGCTTGATCTATCTTTTTGAGCCACTTTCAACACATGTTCATCCTCTTGGTATCCCTACATTCTTTGTTCATGAGCCAGCAAACTATCATGCAACTCATCAATGCTCAAAGTACTTAGATCATTTGACTCCTCTATTGAGAAAACAACATAATTGAACTTAGTTGTCAATGATCTCTGTATTTTACAAAACTTTGTACTCTACTCCATTGTCTCACCATTCGACTTCATCTTGTTCACCAAAGTCAAGGTTCGTCCCAAAAAGATGTCCACCTTATCTCCTTCTTTCATGGCCAGCAAATCAAACTCCATTCTCAAGGCTTGGAGTTGTGCCCTTTTCACCTTCGTGGACCCTTGACACTTCTGTTTCATTGAATTCCAAATCGCATTCGACGTCCCTCTGTCAAGAATTGTTTCGAGGATGTCTCTATCAATTTCCTAGAATAAGAAGTTCTTTACCTTCAGATCTTTGAGTTTGGCCTCCTCCACGGCCTTCTTGTGTGTTTCACTTGTTGGTGTTGTCCCGATTGTCGCAGCAGGGATCCCTTCATTCACCAGGCTCCACATCTCCTTGCTCTTAAAGAAATTCTCCATCATCATTGACCAATAATCATAATGACCATCAAATCTCGGAATGGATGATTGCACAAAGTTATTTGAGATTGACATCTTACCTCTCTATGTGTTTAGCTCACACTTCTTAGACATTCCAATCTTGCACTCTATATCAGGCCCCTTGTGGAGCTCTGATAGCAATTGTTAGAATTAAGAATTGAAGCAATAGTACAAAGAAGGAAGATTGATATATTATTGATCAATTGAGGCAATATAAGTAGCCTTACGCAAGCTAAAATATACCTAACAACAATAAATTACAATGATTTGAATAAAATTTAAAAGTGCAACTTAAAGAAGGGATCTAAGAGTAAAAAGAGACTAAGCTAGTATAAGAATTGTCATCCTAGTTGAAGTAAGACATTACAAGTTTGTCATTCTTTTCTTTTATCCAAAATCAAGATTTCATTTTCACGTTTCCACTATGTTGAATAGTCATCTTAGAAAAATTAAAAATTACATCGTTCCTTACAAGAACATAAAATGATTAATGGGAGTACAAGAAGAGCTAAACCCATATATAAAATTTGACTAAATCAAAATGTGAATGATACAAGAGAATTAATTACATAGAAATAGGAACAATACACTATGGAAGGAAGTTACTTATCTTAAAAGTGACCAAATACATTAATTATACAAATCATTTATCTTAAAATGAATATAGTATTGATGATTCAAAGAAAACCATTTCCCATGGATAGCTTGTTATTACTTACATTGAAGTCAAATTAATATAATATAATGACATAAAATAAAAAATATTTGAATTGAACAACTTAAAATAATAAAATTAAATGACATGCAGAAAGTTATTAGATGAAAGAAAAAATTACTTGCAAAAAGTTAAACATAAATAAGTTGTAAGGAAGGTAGATGTTAACTTATTACAAAAAGTAAAATGACTGAGTGAGGGGAAAAAATAGAACTCCTACTTGTGAATTGTTTAGTTTGTGAGAAAAACTCTTATTAGAGTAAATGAAACTAAATCAAATATATTTTTATATGACATTTATTTTTAATTAGATTTTCTACTTTTCCGAGTAAAATCATCCAACAATGATCATTAACCCAGGAAAGAAAAATGTTAGTTTCATTATATTAAACATTGAACATGGGAGAGATCCTTCAATTTCAAAGGTGCGAAACTCTTCATAATGAAAACTATTATTTTAATTTTAATAAAAACTATCATCTTAAAGATGAAAATGAGACTAATGACCATGATAAAAAAACCAAGCAGGCTTTTCTATTAGAATAATTAAAAATTAAAAATGACTTCGCTCATTCAATTAGAAGAATTAAAAATGACTTCGTTCATTGTCAGTCAATAAATGGATTAATGGGAGTATAAGAAGAGCTAAACTCATATAGAAAATTGACTAAATCAAAAATGTGGACAAACAACAGAGAATTAATTACATAGAAATAATTGTTGGAAATTCCTTATGATTGGTGAAATACCAATCCTAGGATCTTGAATTTAATGATTCTCACACACATTTATGAATTAAATGGTGCAGTGTCATACCTGAATCTATATTCCTGGATGTGCTCATTTGATCTACGTTTTTGAAAGAGATGTGGTATGATGGCCTTCCTCAACCAAATCTCTGATTCCTCTTGGGACTTGCGTTTTCACTCTGATGGGGAGAGGAGAAAACTAAAATTGATTTGGTGTATTGGGGACCATAACCTTTCTGATGTGTTAACTTATAAGGTTCCCATTATCCCCTATGGGTTAACCTGATGGGTATCCACCCATTAAGCCCATATATGTTATAACCTTTTAGAAATCTAAGGGTGTCACTAATTAGATCACTTATAATGTAACCCCGAAAATAAATAGCTAATATCATTGTATCAAATATAAGATGTTCACCTTAATTAGAAATTTATAATTTCTAACAATCTCTCACTTGAGCTTCATATCTTCATGATACAATTATATCACAGGATCTTTAGGCGCGCATCCGTATGCTATTTACGTTTAGACTTCTCCTTAATACAATCTGGTCCATCTCATATATAAACTATGGAACTACCGCGACTTTCATCACATTTAAGTGTGACTCGACCACGACGATCACCATATTAATATACTCAATGACATAGATCAAATATGGATGAGTGACATGGAAATTTCATGCAATGTGATCTCAAACATGTCTATTTCCAACTGG
>NW_017724088.1:0-241 GCF_001865875.1 Lupinus angustifolius | reverse complement strand
AACCATATGTCATGGTCTGATGTTTCAAAACAAGCCATGAACTCTACAGCCATGGTTGAAGGAGCTATAAGCGTCTGTTTCGCAGACATCCAAGAGATAGCACCACCAGCCAATACAAACACATATCTAGTGGTGAAATATCTACTGTCTAGACATCCAGCAAAATTGGAGTCAGAGTACCCAATGATCTCTAAATTCTCAGACCTCCGATAAGTGAGCATGTACTCCTTTGTTCTCTTCA
>NW_017724087.1:0-527 GCF_001865875.1 Lupinus angustifolius | reverse complement strand
ATACAGTCGAGAATGATTTCTACGGCTTCCTTCCAGACCTTAAAGTTTGTCCCATTCAGCAGTGGGATGTTACTAATTTGAGCAGAAAAATTTGCAGCATTGGTAAAAGACACTGAATCCATATAACAAAGAATTAATAACATGTTCAAATATAAACAAACAAGTCATGTAATATATTTAAAACAAGACATGTTCACATAATAGACCCATCATAAGATACCTAGCACAACATAAATTTCTAGTCTTTGGACAGAGAAATTAATTTGTAAGTGGTACTCTTAATGTAATGATCAAATATTAACAATTAGTTCTGTCAAATAATAGCTTTTCTTTGGAGCGACTATTATTCACGTGGAAAAAACTTTATAATTGTTACATATTTATCATCACAGGTATGTTATTATTTGGCCAAATTGTGTCTTCCTTTGGGCCGAACACAATTCGCATAAATAATCTCATACTCATCTGTGTAATTCAATTAATTTCCACAATAGAGGTTACTTTTGCAACATATTGCATCCATTAAT
>NW_017724086.1:0-772 GCF_001865875.1 Lupinus angustifolius | reverse complement strand
AAACACTTGCATTTATACAATAGCAATATAAGTCACTAAAAGTATGTACATTTTAATTATCACAGAACAAAATTATTATGGAACAAATATGATAATTTCATCACACATAAAATGTAATGCACCAGTGCCTGAGACCATAAAAAATAGTGCCATCCATAAAACTACATCTTGATATTTTCACTGAATCCATGTTTGATGTAGAGAAGAGTGTGTAATACCATTAAAATTTCTATTGATATCCATTAAAACAAGATTGCATCAAATATATCCTCTTTCTAGGTTGTTAATTAATTAAATTTCTATTGAACAGTGGCTAATGCAAAATATGCACTAAACAATGTCAAATCAATAGACCATAAAATGAATGTAAATTTTATCACAGATGAATCTGCAAACAACCCAAAAAAAAATTAACAGACGAAGCTGTTGTGGTTTCATAAACTATTTTGCAAACACTAAAAACAGTTTGGGTGGTAGTTGTTTTTCTTCTAATAATTCTGAACTTAACTATTAAAATCATTCACGTTTTTCACAGGTCAGAATAATTCAACTAGGTTTGAGAAACCATATAATTAATAGTTTAATACAACCCAATACCCAATCTTTATAACATAACAGCGGAAGCATAATTCAATAATCCCCAAATTAAAATTAGGGTTCATACAAGATTGGGGAAAACACCCTTAATGAAGAATCATAAAATTCAGAACCTACGCTCTGATACCAATTGTTGGAAATTCCTTACGATTGGTTAAATATCAATCCTAGGATC
>NW_017724085.1:0-2601 GCF_001865875.1 Lupinus angustifolius | reverse complement strand
TTACCACCAACGAGATTCAGTGAGTCTTCACCAAGACTTAGAGGTCTTGAGTTTAAAACATACTCTTGGTTGGGGCTAGATGACAAGAAAGGTTTTCCTAGGCGATTGGAGTAGTCAAACCAAGGTAGGGGTTCTGGGAATTCAAGAAGGTAGCATCTAAGGTCTAGTAATTGGAAGTGTGTATGTAATATACATTTGTTTCAGTTGTAGTGAAGAAAATCTCCCGAGATTGGAAGGGGAGGACTGTATGTAGTTTTGTAGTGGACCGCAAAACGAACCAGTATAAATTCCTTATTGCAGATTGTTTCTTACCCTTATCTCTTTACTTTTTCAAGTTGTTTTAATTGCTTATTTTAGCTGATATTTTGAATACTTTGATTCTGCCATATAAAGATTAATTATGTTCAAATATATTTGCTGTATCATTTCTATATAATCGGTGAGTGGCTGTGCAATCAAGCCATTCAACAATTGTCTGTTTTATATGACTTAATCGATTAAGTCATTGCTTTAATCGATTAACTGGGCGTTTTACAGAATAAGGGCTTTGGTGTCAAAAGTGGTATTTGGGAACTGTGACACCTATTCAATCCCCCTTCTTGTAAGACTGAGATTACAACTAAGAGGGGGGGGGGGGGGAATTAGTTGACTTAAAAGTATGACCACTTTTTCTGCAAAACCAAGAGTTAAGTGCAGCGGAAAAAATTATGCAGAAAATGGACAAGTAAAAATAAAGAGATAAAGGAGAAGAGAGATTACTCTGATCAGTTTTAAGTTGGATAACTCTTTTCTCACACTCGTAACCTGTTACTTAGATGAAGTAACCTGTTACACACTATTTTTGAAAATTGTTTTAAGTATTTTAAAGTGTTTCAATTTTATTTTAAAAATAGTTTGAGCATTACTACTATTGTATAATCAAGAGTATATGATATAAGTACCTATTTTAGACTTAGACTAAAAGTCTTGCATATCTTGAAGCTTAAATCTTCATTTTCTTCATAGGTATTCTTCCTTTTCTAATTTTTGGTGATATAGGTGTCTTCATCAAAATCGTGCCAAGATCAGGAGCAAAGATCTTCTTCACATTTTTAGGTGTATTCTGTGACTGATATCTAACAAGTGGTATCAGAGCTAGTACGACGTGCTAGCTCAACTGCATACGCGTGATCCTTAAGGGAAAACAAATGGGTTCCACCAACCCCCTTGTTGGTGATGGTGCATCCATTAACCGCCCTCCCGTATTAAGTAGCGAAGGATATGCCTATTGGAAAGTCCGTAAGAAAATATTCATAGAAGCCATTGACTCGGATATTTGGGAATCCGTAGTCAATAGGCCTTTTGTTCCAAACACTTAGTGGACGATGAACCGAAAGATAAACCGAAAAGTCTTTGGACCGATGATTAACGTAAAAAGGTTCAATACAACCTACATGCTAAAAACATCATCACATCGGTCCTATCATATGATGAGTTCTTTCGGGTTTCACAATGTCAACGTGCCAAGGAAATGTAGGACACTTTACAAGTGAGGCACGAAGGCACTAGCGAAGTCAAGCGTGTCAGGTTGAATGCCCTAACGCATGAGTATGTGTTGTTTCATATGTTACCAGGTGAATCTATCGGTGACATGAAAAAACAATCCACTCATATAGTAAACCACTTAGTTGCTCTAGATAAATATTTTGCCAAAGGAGAACTTACTAATAAAGTTTTACGTTGTCTTGACAGGAGATGGCAACCTAAAGTTACAGCTATCATGGAATCCAAGGATCTCGACTCCATGCCTTTGGCGATATTATTTGGAAAGCTTCAAGAGCACGAGATGGAGCTTGGACACTTGACAATGCACGAAGAATCAGACCACAAAAAGAAAAGCATATCTCTCAAAGCAACAATGTCTCAATCTACAAAAAAGAAAGAAGATGATGAGTGTGATACATGTATGGATGATGAAACTTTGAGCCTTCTCGTACAAAAATTTGGGAAATTCCTAAAGATAGGAGGCTTCAAACGTTTCTAGAAGAAAGAAGCGCATGAGTCAACTAGAAAAGGCAACAGTAACAAAGAGCGCTTCACTTGCCACGAGTGTGGTAAGCTAGGACACATGAGGTTTAAATGTCCTACTTACCTCAAGAAGGTTGATTTAGAAAAGAGCACTCCTTGGGACTTCAAGTCAAAGAAGGCCTACATTGTATGGAACGTACCAGAGGAGGACACAACATCGAGCACCTTAGATGAAGAGGAGACAACCAAGCTATGCTTAATGACCAGAACAGATGATGCTTGTTGCTCAAATTCAAAGGAGGTAAACAAAGAGGTATATTCTGACACCTCATCTACTTCATCTGATGATTCACCTCCTTATGAGGATTCTTATAATGCTTATGTCGAATTGCATGATGAATTACATAAATTATCTAGGATTAGTTCTGATAGAAAAAGAGTAATCATTCTAAATGAACAGAAAATAGTTTCATTACAGAAAGAATTAGATTAACTAAAACTAGAAAATGAAACATTAGGTCTGATATATTCCTGTAATGCATGCAATTGCTTTAATGATAATTTATGTCAATCAATTGTCTGTGATTCTTGCGA
>NW_017724084.1:0-3783 GCF_001865875.1 Lupinus angustifolius | reverse complement strand
AAGGCTACAACCAGGAGGAAGGCATCGATTATGATGAGACCTACGCTCCTGTAGCCAGATTAGAGGCCATTAGGATGCTTCTATCTTTTGCATCGATAATGAACTTTAAGCTCTTTCAAATGGATGTCAAGAGCCTTCTTGGATGGCTACATTCAATAGGAGGTATATGTAGATCAACCTCTCGACTTTTAAAATTTTAAATATCCTAACCATGTATTTAAGCTCAAGAAGGCCCTTTATGGCCTGAAACAAGCTCTCAGAGCTTGGTATGATAGATTGAGCTCTTTCCTTTTGGAGAAAAGGTTCGTGATGGGTATGGTTGATACTAACCTCTTTATCTTTAGATTAGATGATCATGTATTATTAGTTCAAATATATGTTGATGATATAATTTTCGGATATACTAATGACATTCTTTGTAAAGAATTTTCTGAGATGATGCAGGGTGAATTTGAGATGTCGATGATGGATGAGCCGACCTTCTTTCTTGGGCTACAAATCAAACAAATGGAATGTGGCATCTTCATTCATCAATCGAAATACTGCAAGGAGTTATTGAAAAAGTTCGACATGGAAAAGTGTAAAGAAGCTTCAATACCTATGGTGTCCGCTTGCTATCTAGACAAAGATAAAAAGGAAAAAGCAATCGAGGTAACCAAGTATCAAGGGATTATCGGCTCATTATTATACTTAACTGCAAGTCGCCCCAATATTATGTTTAGCGTTTGTATGTGTACTATATTTCAAACATTGCCAAAAGATTCACATTATGCTGATGTTAAACGAATCATGAGATTTTTAAAAGAAACGACTAATATGGGATTATGGTATCCCAGGGATGCCTCATTATCCTTGGTAGGGTATTCCGATTCTGATTTTGCGGGATATAAATTGGATCAGAAGAGCACTAGTGGGACTTGTCACTTACTAGATAGTTCCTTAGTTGAATAGCACAGTAAAAAGCAAGTGTGTGTTGCTTTGTCCACCGTCGAAGCGGAATACATTGCCACCAGTGTGTGTTGCGCTCAAATCTTATGGATGAAGCAACAACTTAAGGACTTTGGACTTAATCTAGAAAATATTCCTATAAAATGTGATAATACAAGTGCCATTTTGCATTCGAGAACCAAGCATATAGAAATTAGACATCATTTCTTGTGTGACCATGTACAAAAAGGCGATTGTGTGCTTGAATTTGTTGAAACTACTAAGCAATTGGCTGATATTTTCGTCAAGCCCCTCTCACGAGATACTTTCTATGTTCTTCGAAGAGAACTTGGAATCCTTGATGAAAGTTATCTTAATTAAAATTGTTTAAGACTTTATTATGTTTTCGCATGTTAAATGTCTTATATGCTTCAAAATGTATAATTGTTGAATACATTATATTCCTAATATAACTCATGATCTAGCATGATAAATTCAAGATGTATATGTGTTTGATTAAAATTTGCTTGATAAATGTTGTAAATCTTTGCATGCTTTTAGAACCTAAAAACCTCTTGTTTCTACAAATCTAATGCCAATTAATCAATTAACCATAATTCTTAATTGATTAAAATGAGTTCCAGTAGCAATCATTTTATTTTTCACGAAATTTAATCGATTAACGTCCTACTTTAATCGATTACCTAGACTCATTTCTCTGAAAATATGGAACTTTAACTATGATTAATCGATTAAATACAACTCTTAATCGATTAACGACAACAGATAAATTAGAAACAATAGGGTTTTTGCTATTTTTTTTCAAACCTCTCTTCCCCCTTTCTCTCTATTCTCAGAAGCAATAACAAAAATTCAAATCTTTAGCTTAAAAGAAGAATTAAACTTTCACGTATACCCATATAGCACCTAATTTCATCCCACTTTCTCTCAAATCCTCCAAGAAACCCCATTCCCAATTCCAAATCCTAAGCTTAGGTTCCCTCCCTTATCCTTCTTATTCTCTCATACACTCACAATTTTCACTCAAAAATGGAAAAAGGACGTTCGAAGAGATTCAAGACAACTGCTCATCGCACTCGTAGACCTCCTACTGCTTCATCTTCGAATCCGAGGACTTGATATGCATGCCATTTAAACTTAGCCCGTTACTATATTGGTTTTTAATTTTGCGTACACAACATGCCTATCTATGTCAAATATAGTATGAATATATGTTTAATGGTACTTGATCATGATTAATCATATGCATCTCTTATGTTTGATTGAGCCTGCTGTTTAAATGCTATGATAAATATGCTTGATCATTCCATGCTTGATTATTTCTTGTATAACCTTCCATGCTATTAAATCTATCCAATTACTATATTCTGCCAGTTTAATCGATTAACATGTTCATTTAATCGATTAAATGCTAATCAACATACACACATGTTCAATATTTTCTTCATCTGGTTCATTAATTACATTCCCAATATTAATTGATTAATTACAGTTTGATTTTATTTCATAACTCTTCTTACTTTTGACCAAAAATTATTAGTTTATCTTTTCGATAATGTCAAAAGGGGGAGAAAGGTTGCTTTTTTGTTTCATGTGTGCAGGTTGTAAATAAAATTCAGCTTTTGTTGTCTAGCTATGCGCTTTAACTTTGAAATCAACAACCATGCGTTCTATGGCCATCTTCAAGCTATGCACCAAAACTAAATTTGGTGTGGAGTTTGTCATGATCAAAAAGGGGGAGATTGAAAGTGAAAAGTGTCAAGATAGCACTATTAGCTTGCATATGTTTTGATGAAGACAAGGAATTAGTGTAAAATCTATCATATCATTTACATGAGACATGCCATCTAGATTATTATATGTTCATGCATTAATCATACATGTTATTTGTGCATCTTAGGCATAACATAATGGTAAAACATGTATAGTTGATAAGCATAACATATAGGTAGTTTACCATTTAATCTCTTAGCTGAAAATATGCTAGTTAATCGATTAAGCAATGTGTTAACCGATTAACGTGAAATCAGTTTGAATCAGTTTCAACAGATAATTGAAAAACAAAATTTAGTTACTCTCAACAGTCCATTAATCGATTAAAAGGGCACTTAATCGATTAACTAGGAGTTAAACAACTTTTCTATATAAATAATGATTTTACACCATGCTTAATACATTCATTCATTCCTTTTTAGAATTTCTAAGTTGCATATTTTCGTGCTCATTCTATGTCATATAGGTAGAGAGAATTGCATGTGAGATAGTGTGAGATAGTATCATGCTTAGGAATTAAAATGCCATTCAATTTCCTGTGATTAAATGTGTTCATTATTCTATCTTTTCTTGCATGATTCTTTCATTTCTTTCAGAGATTTCTTAGGATAGAAATTATATGTTTCTGCATGATTCTAATCTTATACATATTCTTGATAAGTTGTGATATTTGTACAGGGTTTATAGTTGGTCTTTAATTGTAATAATTCAGCCATTTTGTGCTTCATAATACTCTGATTTTGTGTTCTTTTTGTGATAAGGAAAGTCGCCTCTTGGTGTCTTACCACTAACGAGATTCAGTGAGTGTTCACCAAGACTTAGAGGTCTTGAGTTTAGAACATACTCTTGGCTAGGTCTAGATCATAGGATTCCTAGGCGATTAGAGTAGTCAAACCAAGGTAGGGGTTCCGGGAATTCAAGAAGGTAGCATCTAAGGTCTTGTAATTGGAAGTGTGTATGTAATATATATTTGTTTCAGTTTTAGTGAAGAAAATATATTGAGATCGGAAGGGGAGGTCTGGATGTAGTTTTACAGTGGACCGCAAAACGAACCAGTATAAA
>NW_017724083.1:0-311 GCF_001865875.1 Lupinus angustifolius | reverse complement strand
CGTCCTCATCCTATCCACTTCCTCATCCTCTTCCTCATCCTATCCTCATCGTCATTCTCTTCCTCATCCTATCCTCCTCCTCATCCTCTTCCTCTTCCTCATCCTATCCTCCTCCTCATTCTCGTCCTCATCCTATCCCCATCCTCATCCACATTATCGTCCTAATCCTATCCTCATCCTCGTCCTCATCCTATCCTTATCCTCATTCTCGTCCTCATCCTATCCTCTTCCTCTTCCTCTTCCTCATGCCCATCCTTTCCTCATCATCATCCTCCTCCTGATCCTCATCCCCATCCTCATCCTCTTCCTCA
>NW_017724082.1:0-342 GCF_001865875.1 Lupinus angustifolius | reverse complement strand
CCTCATCCTATCCTCGTCCTCATCCTCTTCCTCGTCCTCATCCTGCCCTCGTCCTCATCCCAACTTCATCCTCGTCCTCATTCTCGTCCGGATCTTATCGTCATCCTCTTCCTCCTCCTATCCTTATCCTCATCCTCATCCTCATCCGCTTCCACATTCTCATCCTCATCCTATCCTCATCCTCATCCTCATTCTCGTCCTCATCCTATCTTCCTCCTAATCCTCATCTTATCCTCCTCCTAATCCTCATCCTTATTCTATCCTCATCCTCATCGTTATCCTCATCCACTTCCTCATCCTCGTCCTCATCCTATCCTCATCCTCGTCGTCATTCACATCCTA
>NW_017724081.1:0-335 GCF_001865875.1 Lupinus angustifolius | reverse complement strand
ATCCTCATCCTCATCCTCATCCTCATCCTCATCCATCTCCTCATCCTATCCTCATCCTCATTCTATCCACATCCTCATCCTCATTCTAATCCTCATCGTATCCCCATCCCAATCCTCATCTTATCCTCATTCTCATTCTTGTCCTCATCCTATCATCCTCCTTATCCTATCCTCATCCTCATCCTACCCTCTTCCTTATCCTCATCCACTTCCTCATCCACATCCTATCCTCATCGTCGTTCTCGTCCTAGTCCTAACCTCATCCTCATCCTTGTCCACATCATATCCACATCCTCATTCTCGTCCTCATCCTATCCTCGTCCTCATCCTCTTCC
>NW_017724080.1:0-2421 GCF_001865875.1 Lupinus angustifolius | reverse complement strand
ATTCTCGTCCGGATCCTATCCTCATCCTCTTCCTCATTCTCGTCCGGATCCTAGCCTCATCCTCTTCCTCCTCCTATCCTGATCTCATCCTTATCCTATCCTCCTCTTAATCCTCATTCTATCCTCATTCTCATTCTCATCCTCATCCTTTCCTCTTCCTCATCCTCATCCTATCCTCATCCTCGTCCTCATCCTCGTCCTCATCCTCGTCCTCATCCTCGTCCTCATCCTCGTCCTCATCCTCGTCCTCATCCTCGTCCTCATCCTCGTCCTCATCCTCGTCCTCATCCTCGTCCTCATCCTCGTCCTCATCCTCGTCCTCATCCTCGTCCTCATCCTCGTCCTCATCCTCGTCCTCATCCTCGTCCTCATCCTCGTCCTCATCCTCGTCCTCATCCTCGTCCTCATCCTCGTCCTCATCCTCGTCCTCATCCTCGTCCTCATCCTCGTCCTCATCCTCGTCCTCATCCTCGTCCTCATCCTCGTCCTCATCCTCGTCCTCATCCTCGTCCTCATCCTCGTCCTCATCCTCGTCCTCATCCTCGTCCTCATCCTCGTCCTCATCCTCGTCCTCATCCTCGTCCTCATCCTCGTCCTCATCCTCGTCCTCATCCTCGTCCTCATCCTCGTCCTCATCCTCGTCCTCATCCTCGTCCTCATCCTCGTCCTCATCCTCGTCCTCATCCTCGTCCTCATCCTCGTCCTCATCCTCGTCCTCATCCTCGTCCTCATCCTCGTCCTCATCCTCGTCCTCATCCTCGTCCTCATCCTCGTCCTCATCCTCGTCCTCATCCTCGTCCTCATCCTCGTCCTCATCCTCGTCCTCATCCTCGTCCTCATCCTCGTCCTCATCCTCGTCCTCATCCTCGTCCTCATCCTCGTCCTCATCCTCGTCCTCATCCTCGTCCTCATCCTCGTCCTCATCCTCGTCCTCATCCTCGTCCTCATCCTCGTCCTCATCCTCGTCCTCATCCTCGTCCTCATCCTCGTCCTCATCCTCGTCCTCATCCTCGTCCTCATCCTCGTCCTCATCCTCGTCCTCATCCTCGTCCTCATCCTCGTCCTCATCCTCGTCCTCATCCTCGTCCTCATCCTCGTCCTCATCCTCGTCCTCATCCTCGTCCTCATCCTCGTCCTCATCCTCGTCCTCATCCTCGTCCTCATCCTCGTCCTCATCCTCGTCCTCATCCTCGTCCTCATCCTCGTCCTCATCCTCGTCCTCATCCTCGTCCTCATCCTCGTCCTCATCCTCGTCCTCATCCTCGTCCTCATCCTCGTCCTCATCCTCGTCCTCATCCTCGTCCTCATCCTCGTCCTCATCCTCGTCCTCATCCTCGTCCTCATCCTCGTCCTCATCCTCGTCCTCATCCTCGTCCTCATCCTCGTCCTCATCCTCGTCCTCATCCTCGTCCTCATCCTCGTCCTCATCCTCGTCCTCATCCTCGTCCTCATCCTCGTCCTCATCCTCGTCCTCATCCTCGTCCTCATCCTCGTCCTCATCCTCGTCCTCATCCTCGTCCTCATCCTCGTCCTCATCCTCGTCCTCATCCTCGTCCTCATCCTCGTCCTCATCCTCGTCCTCATCCTCGTCCTCATCCTCGTCCTCATCCTCGTCCTCATCCTCGTCCTCATCCTCGTCCTCATCCTCGTCCTCATCCTCGTCCTCATCCTCGTCCTCATCCTCGTCCTCATCCTCGTCCTCATCCTCGTCCTCATCCTCGTCCTCATCCTCGTCCTCATCCTCGTCCTCATCCTCGTCCTCATCCTCGTCCTCATCCTCGTCCTCATCCTCGTCCTCATCCTCGTCCTCATCCTCGTCCTCATCCTCGTCCTCATCCTCGTCCTCATCCTCGTCCTCATCCTCGTCCTCATCCTCGTCCTCATCCTCGTCCTCATCCTCGTCCTCATCCTCGTCCTCATCCTCGTCCTCATCCTCGTCCTCATCCTCGTCCTCATCCTCGTCCTCATCCTCGTCCTCATCCTCGTCCTCATCCTCGTCCTCATCCTCGTCCTCATCCTCGTCCTCATCCTCGTCCTCATCCTCGTCCTCATCCTCGTCCTCATCCTCGTCCTCATCCTCGTCCTCATCCTCGTCCTCATCCTCGTCCTCATCCTCGTCCTCATTCTCGTCCGGATCCTATCCTCATCCGCTTCCACATCCTCATGCTCATCCTCTCCTCATTCTCATCCTTATTCTACTCCTCATCCTATCCTCATCCTCTTCCACATTCTCATCCTCATACTAACCTCATCCTCATCCTATCCTCATTCTCAACCTTATTCTACTCCTCATCCTATCCTCATCCGCTTCCACATCCTCATCCTCATCCTCTCCTCATTCTCATCCTCATCTTATCCTCATCCTCTTCTACATTCTCATCCTCACACTATCCTCATCCTCATCCTATCCTCATTCTCATC
>NW_017724079.1:0-632 GCF_001865875.1 Lupinus angustifolius | reverse complement strand
TCCTCATCCTCATCCTCATCCTCATCCTCATCCTCATCCTCATCCTCATCCTCATCCTCATCCTCATCCTCATCCTAATCCTCATTCACATCCTCATCCTCATCCTCATCCTCATCCTCTTTCTCGTCCTCCTCTTATCTTCATCCTCGTCCTCTTCCTCTTGCTCATCCTCATCCACATCCTATCCTCATCTTCATTCTCGCCCTCCTCTCATTCTCAGCCTCGTCCTCTTCCTCTTCCTCGTCCTCATCCTCATCCTCATCCTCACCCTCATCCTCATCCTCCTACTCATTCTATCCTTACCCTCATCCACATTCTCATCCTCACCATATCCTCATCCTCAACCTCATTCTACTTCTCATCCTATCCTCATCCTCATTCTCGTGCTCATGCAATCCTCATCCTCATTCTACTGCTCATCCTATCCTCATCCTCATGCTCGTCCTCATCCTATCCTCATCCTGGTCATAATCCACATCCTATCGGCATCCTCATTCTCGTCCTAATCCTATCCTCATCCTCATCCTCATCCTCATCCTCATCCTCATCCCCATCCTATATTCATCCTCATCCTAACGTCATCCTCATCCTCATCCTCATCCTCATCCTCATCCTCATCCTCATCCTCATCC
>NW_017724078.1:0-299 GCF_001865875.1 Lupinus angustifolius | reverse complement strand
CATCCTCATCCTCATCCTCATCCTATCCTCATCCTCATCCTCATCCTCATCCTATCCCCATCCTAATCCTCATCCTATCCTCATCCTCTTCCTCATCCTCATCCTCTTCGTTATCCTATCCTATCCTCATCCTCATCCTCATTCTCATCCTACACTCTTCCTTATCCTCATTCTCATTCTCATCCTCACCCTCATTCTCATCCTCATCCTCATCCTCTTCCTCATCCTCATCCTCATCCTATCCTCATCCTCATCCTATCCTCTTCCTTATCCTCATCCACTTCCTCATCCTCGTCCTC
>NW_017724077.1:0-446 GCF_001865875.1 Lupinus angustifolius | reverse complement strand
GAGGATGAGGATGAGGACGAGGTTAGGATGAGGATGAGGATATGGATAGGAGGAGAATGAGAATGAGGATAGGATGAAGAGGAGGATGAGGATGAGGACGAGCATGAGAATGAGGATAGAATGAGGATGAGGATGAGGATAGGATGAGGATGAGAATGTGGAAGAGGATGAAGATGAGGATAAGGATAGGTTGAGGAAGAGGATGAGGATAGGATGAGGACAAGAATGAGGATGAGGATGAGGATGGGATGAGGACGAGGATAGGATGAGGACGAGGAAGAGGATGAGGATGAGGATAGGATGAGGACGAGAATGAGGATGAGCATATGATGAGGTTGAGGATGAGGATAGGATTAGGGTGAGGATGTGGATGATGACGAGGATAATGATAGGATAAGGACGAGGATGAGGAAGTGGATGAGGACAACGAAGAGGGTAGGATGAGG
>NW_017724076.1:0-289 GCF_001865875.1 Lupinus angustifolius | reverse complement strand
ATGAGGATAGGATGGGGATGAGGAGGAGGAGGAGGATATGATGAGGACGAGAATGAGGATGAGGATGAGGATAGCATGAGGACGAGAATGTGGAATGGGATGAGGATGAGGATGAGGATGAGGATGAGGAATAGGATGAGGATGAGGATGAGGATGAGTATGAGGTTGAGGATAAGGTTGAGGATGAGAATATGGAAGAGGGTGAGGATGAGGATGAGGATAGGATAGGATGAGAATCAGGATAGGATGAAGAGGAGGATGAGGAGAGGACGAGGATGAGGATAGGATG
>NW_017724075.1:0-395 GCF_001865875.1 Lupinus angustifolius | reverse complement strand
ATGAGTATGAGGATGAAGATGAGAATGAGGATGAGGATGAGGATAGGAAGAGGATGAGGATGAGGATAGGATGAGGACGAGAATGAGGATGAGGTTGAGGATACGATAAGGATGAGGATAGGATGAGGATGAGGATAATGATAGGATGAGGAGGAGGATGAGGATGAGGAAGAGGATGAGGAGGAGGATGAGGATAGGATGAGGACGAGAATGAGGATGAGGTTAGGATGAGGACGGGGATGAGTATAGGATGAGGATGAGAATATGATGAGGATGAGGAAGTGGATTAGGATGAGGATGAGGAGGGGACGAGGATGGGGATGATAATGAGGACGAGAATGAGGATGAGGAAGAGCACGAGGATAGGATGAGGACGAGAATGAGGAGGAGGATAG
>NW_017724074.1:0-438 GCF_001865875.1 Lupinus angustifolius | reverse complement strand
GGATGAGGAAGAGGATGAGGATGAGGATGAGGATGAGGATGATGATGAGGATGAGGAAGAGGATAGGATGAGGACAAGAATGAGGATAGGATGAGGATGAGGAAGAGGATGAGGATAGGATGAGGACGAGAATGAGTACGAGGATAGGATGAGGAGGGGGATGAGGATAGGATGAGGACGAGAATGAGTATGAGGTTAGGATGAGGACGAGTACAAGGATTGGATGAGGATGAGAATATGATGAGGAAGAGGATGATGATAGGATGAGGACGAGAGAGAGAATGAGGATAGGATGAGGATGAGGAAGAGGATAGGATGAGGATCAGGATGAGGAAGAGGATAGGATGAGGACGAGAATGAGGATAGGATAATGATGAGGATGAGGATGAGGAAGAGGATGAGGATAGGATGAGGACGAGAATGAGTATGAGGATAGGA
>NW_017724073.1:0-261 GCF_001865875.1 Lupinus angustifolius | reverse complement strand
GGATGGGGATTATGATGAGGATAGGATGAGGACGAGGACGAGGATGAAGAAGAGGATGAGGATGAGGATGAGGACGAGAGAGAGGATGAGGATAGGATGAGGATGAGGACGAGGATGAGGACGAGGATGAGGAAAGGATGAGGATGGGAATGCGGATAATGAGGAGGATAGGATCAAGACGAGAATGAGAATGAGAAATGGAAGAGGATGAGGACGAGGATAGGATGAGGATGAGGATGAGGATGAGGAAGAGGATAGGAT
>NW_017724072.1:0-598 GCF_001865875.1 Lupinus angustifolius | reverse complement strand
GGAAGAGGATGAGGATGAGGATAGGATGAGGACGAGAATGAGGATAGGATGAGGATGAGGAAGAGGATGAGGATAGGATGAGGACGAGAATGAGTATGAGGATAGGATGAGGAGGAGGATGAGGATAGGATGAGGACGAGAATGAGGATGAGGTTAGGATGAGGACGAGGATGAGGATAGGATGAGGAGGAGAATATGATGAGGATGAGGAAGTAGATTAGGATGAGAATGAGGATGGGGATGACGATGGGGATGATGATGAGGACGAGGATGAGGAAGAGGAAGAGCACGAGGATACGATGAGGACGAGAATGAGGAAGAGGATAGGATGAGGAAGAGAATGAGAAGGAGGATAGGATGAGGATGAGGATGAGGATAGGATGAGGATAGGATGAGGGCAAGAATGAGGATGAGGATGAGGATAGGATGAGGACCAAGATGAGGAAAGGATGAGGATCAGAATGAGGATAAAGAGGAGGACAAGGATGAGGATGAGGAAAGCGGATGATGATAGGATGAGGATAGGATGGGGAGTAGAATGAGGATGAGGATGAGGATAGGATGAGGAGGAGGAGGAGGATGAGGATGAGGAAGAGAA
>NW_017724071.1:0-603 GCF_001865875.1 Lupinus angustifolius | reverse complement strand
GATAGGATGAGGATAGGATGGGGATGAGAATGTGGAAGAGGATGAGGATGAGGATGAGGATGAGGGAGAGGATGAGGATGAGGATGAGGATGAGTTTAGAATGAGGCTGAGGATGAGGACGAGGATGAGGGTGAGGATAGGATGAGAACGAGAATGAGGATGTGGATAGGATGAGGACGGGGATGAGGACGAGGAGGAGGAGGAGGATGAGGATGAGGAGGAGGATGAGGATGAGGAAGAGGAAAGGATGAGCACGAGGACGAGGATGAGGATAGGATGTGGATGAGGACGAGGATGAGGATAGGATGAGGATGACGATAGGATGAGGATGAGGATAGGATGAGGGATAGGATGGGGATGAGGAAGAGGATGAGGATTACGATAGGATGAGGACGAGAATGGGGATAAGGGTAGGATGAGGACGAGGATTAGGATGAGGATAAGATTAGGACGATGATGAGGATGAGGATAGGATGTGGATTAGGACGAGGGTGAGGATAGGATGAGGACGAGAATGAGGATGAGGATAGGATAACGATAGGATGAGGAAGAGGATGAGGATGAGGATAGGATGAGGACAAGGATGAGGATGAGGACGAGGAA
>NW_017724070.1:0-1945 GCF_001865875.1 Lupinus angustifolius | reverse complement strand
CGAGGAAGAGGATGAGGATGAGGATGTGGATGAGTTTAGGATGAGGATGAGGATGAGAATCAGGATAGGAGGAGGATGAGAATGAGGACAGGATGAAGAGGAGGATGAGGAGGAGGATCAGGATCAGGATGAGGAAAGGATGAATACGAGAATGAGAATGAGGATAGGATGAGGATGACGGGGAGGATAGGATGAGGATGAGAATGATCGTGATGATGAGGATAGGATGAGGATGAGGATAGGAAAAGGATGAAGATAGGATGAGGATAAGAATGATGATGAGGACGAGGATCAGGATAAGATAGGATAGGATGGGGATGAGAACTTGGAAGAGGATGAGGATGAGAATGAGGATAAGGATAGGATGAGGAAGAGGATGAGGATAGGATGAGGAGGAGGAAGAGGATGAGAAGAGGGTGAGAAAGAGGATGAGGTTAGAATGAGGATGAGGATGAGAATTAGGATAGGAGGAGGATGAGAATGACGATAGGATGAAGAGGAGGATGAGGAGGAGGATGAGGATGACGATGAGAAAGAGGATAGGATGAGGACAATCGTGATAATGAGGATAGGATAAGGATGAGGAAGTGGATGAGGATAAGGAAGAGGATAGTTTGAGGATGAGGATGAGGATAGGATAAGGATGAGGATGAGGATAAGGAGGAAAATAGGATGAGGACGAGAATGAGAATTAGGATAGGATGAGGATGAGGAGAAGGATAGGATGAGGAGTAAAATGAGGTAGAGGATGAGGATGAGGACGAGGATGAGGAAGAGGATGAGGATGAGGATGAGGAAAGGATGAAGACGAGAATGAGGAGGAGGATAGGATGAGGAGGAGGATAGGATGAGGAGGAGGATGAGGATGAGGATGAGGATGAGGATGAGGATGAGGATGAGAATGAGGATGAGGTTGAGGAAGTGGATGAGGATCAAGATGAGGGTGAGGTTAGGATGAGGATGAGGATCCGGATGAGGATAAGAGGAGGATGAGAATGAGGATAGGATGAGGATGTCGAAGAGGATAGGATGAGGATGACGAAGAGGATAGGATGAGGACGAGAATGAGAATGAGGATAGGATGAGGATGTCGAAGAGGATAGGATGAGGATGACGAAGAGGATAGGATGAGGACGAGAATGAGAATGAGGATAGGATGAGGATGTCGAAGAGGATAGGATGAGGATGACGAAGAGGATAGGATGAGGACGAGAATGAGAATGAGGATAGGATGAGGATGTCGAAGAGGATAGGATGAGGATGACGAAGAGGATAGGATGAGGACGAGAATGAGAATGAGGATAGGATGAGGATGTCGAAGAGGATAGGATGAGGATGACGAAGAGGATAGGATGAGGACGAGAATGAGAATGAGGATAGGATGAGGAAGAGGATGATGATAGGCTGAGGACGAGAATGAGGATGAGGATAGCATGAGGAGGAGGATGAGGATAGGATGAGGACGAGAATGAGCATCACGATAGGATGAGGACGAGGCTAAGGATGAGAATAAGATGAGGAAGTGGATTAGGATGAGGATGAGCATGATGATGAGGATAGGATAAGGATGAGGATGAGGATGAGAGGATAAAGATGAGGAAGAGGATGAGGATGAGGATGAGTATGATGATGAGGATAAGGAAGAGGATGAGTATAGGATGCGAATGAGAACGAGGTTGAGGATAGGAGGAGGATGAGGATAGGAAGAGGATGAAGATAGGATGAGGATAAGAATGATGATGAGGACGAGGATGAGGATAGGATAGGATGAGGATGAGGATGACGATAGGATGAGGATGAGAATGAGAATGTGGAAGAGGATGAAGAAGAGGACGAGGAAGAGGATGAGGATGAGCATAGTATGAGGATTAGGATGAGGATGAGGATAGGAGGAGGATGAGAATGAGGATAGGATGAACAGGAGGATGAGGATGAGGACGAGGAT
>NW_017724069.1:0-346 GCF_001865875.1 Lupinus angustifolius | reverse complement strand
GAGGATTAGGATGAGGATGAGGATGAGGATGAGGATGAGCATGAGGATGAGGATGAGGATGAGGATGAGGATGACGACGAGGATGACGATGACGATGCGAATGAGGATAAGAGGAGGATGAGGATGAGGATGAGGAAGAGGAAAGGATGAGGACGAGCATGAGAATGAGGATCAAATGAGGATTAGGAGGAGGATAGGATGAGGACGAGAATGAGGATGACGATGAGGATGAGGAGGAGGATGAGGAATAGGAAAGGATGAGGACGAGAATGAGAATGAGGATAGAATGAGGATGAGGTGGAGGATAGGATAGGATGAGGACGAGAATGAGGATGAGGATGAGGAT
>NW_017724068.1:0-531 GCF_001865875.1 Lupinus angustifolius | reverse complement strand
ATTAGATCGAGGATGAGGATGAGGATGAGGATGTGGATGAGGTTAGGAAGAGGATGAGGATGAGAATGAGGATAGGAGGAGGATGAGAATGAGGATAGGATGAAGAGGAGGATGAGGAGGAGGATGAGGATGAGGATGAGGAAGTGGAAAGGATGAGGACGAGAATGAGGATGAGGATGAGGATGAGAATGTGGAAGAGGATGAGGATAAGGATAGAATGAGGAAGAGGATGAGGATAAGGATGAGGATGAGTATAGGATACGAAGGAGAACGAGGATGAGGTAGGAGGAGGATGAGGATGAGGATAAGGATAGAATGAGGAAGAGGATGAGGATGAGTATGAGGACGAGGATAAGGATGACGATGAGTATAGGATGCGAATGAGAACGAGGATGAGGATAAGGACAAGGATAAGGATAGGATAGGATGAGGATGAGGATAAGATGTGGATGAGGATGAGAATGTGGAAGAGGATGAGGATGAGGATCGGATCAGGATGAGCATGAGAAGAGGAGGAGGATGAGAATGAGG
>NW_017724067.1:0-505 GCF_001865875.1 Lupinus angustifolius | reverse complement strand
AGGATGAGGATGAGGATAAGGATGAGGATGAGGATAAGGATGAGGATGAGGATGAGGAAGAGGATGAGGATAAGGAGGAGGATAGGATGAGGACGAGGATAGGATGGGGAGTAGAATGAGGAAGAGGATAGGATGAGGACGAGAAGGAGGATGAGGACGAGGACGAGGATGAGGAAAGGATGCGGACGAGAATGAGAATGAGGATTGGAAGAGGATGAGGACGAGGATAGGATGAGGATGAGGATGAGGATGGGATGAGGATGAGGAAGAGGATAGGATGAGGACTAGAATGAGAATGAGAATGATGATAGGATGACGATGAGGACGAGGATGAGGAATTGAATGAGGATGAGGAAGAGGATGAGGATGAGGATAGAATGAGGACGAGAAGGAGGATGAGGATAGGATGAGGACGAGAATGAGGATGAGGATAGGATGAGGACGAGGATGAGGATAGGATGAGGATGAGGAAATGGATTAGGATGAGGATGAGAATGAAGATGAG
>NW_017724066.1:0-569 GCF_001865875.1 Lupinus angustifolius | reverse complement strand
ATGAGAATGAGGATAGGATGAGGATGAGGACGAGAATGATGATGAGGATGAGGATAGAATGAGGACGAGATTGAGGATGAGAATGAGGATTAGATGAGGACGAGGACGAGGATAGGATGAGGATGAGGACGAGCAAGAGGATGAGGATAGGATGAGGAGGAGGATGACGATGAGGATGAGGATAGGATGCGACGAGAATGAGGATGAGGATAGGATGAGGACGAGAATGAGGATGAGGATGGGATGAGGACGAGGATGAGGATAGGATGAGGATGAGGAAATAGATTAGGATGAGGATGAGAATGAAGATGAGGAAGAGGAGGAGGATGAGGATGAGGCTAAGGAAGAGGATGAGGATAGCATGATGATGAGAATAGGATGAGGATGAGGAAGTGGATTAGGATGAAGATGAGGAAGTGGATTAGGATGAGGATGAGGAAGAGGAGGAGGATGAGGATGAGGATGACGATGAGGATAGGATAAGGATGAGGATAGGATGAGGATGAATATGAGGAAGAGGATGAGGATGAGAATAATGATGAGGATGAGGATGAGGATGAGGATGAGGA
>NW_017724065.1:0-302 GCF_001865875.1 Lupinus angustifolius | reverse complement strand
ATGAGGAAGTGGATGAGGATAGGATGAGGATGAGAATGTGGTTGAGGATAAGGATAGGATGTGGAGGAGGATGAGGATGAGGAAGAGGAGGAGGATAGGATGAGAACAAGAATGAGGAGGAGGATAGGATGAGGAAGAGGAAGGGGATAGGATGAGGACAAGAATAAGGATAGGATGACGACAAGAATGAGGATAAGGATAGGATGAGGTGGAGGAGTAGGTTAGGATGAGGACGAGGATGAGGATGAGAATAGGATGAGGATGAGGATGAGGATGAGGATAGGATCGGGATGAGGATGAGG
>NW_017724064.1:0-803 GCF_001865875.1 Lupinus angustifolius | reverse complement strand
TGGATGAGGATAGGATGAGGATGAGAATATGGATGAGGATAGGATGAGGATGAGAATATGGATGAGGATAGGATGAGGATGAGAATATGGATGAGGATAAGGATAGGATGTGGTGGAGGATAAGGATGAGGAAGAGGACGAGGATAGGATGAGGACAAGAATGAGGAGGAGGATAGGATGAGGAAGAGGAAGAGGATGAGGATAGGATGAGGACGAGAATGAGGATAGGATGAGGGCAAGAATAAGGATGAGGATAGGATGAGGAGGAGGTTAGCATGAGAACGAGAATGAGGATGAGGATAGGATGAGGATGAGTATAGGATGAGGATGAGAATAGGATGAGGATGAGGATAGGACGAGGATGAGGACGAGAATGAGGATGAGGATAGGATGCTGACGTGGATGAAGATGGGACGAGGATGAGAAAAGGATGAGGATGAGAATAAGATGAGGATGAGGACAAGGATGAGGAACAGGATAGGATGAGGATGAGGATGAGGAAGAGGTTAGAATGAGGATAAGGATGAGGTTAGGATAGGAGGAGAATGAGGATAGGATGTAGAGGAGGATGAGGAGGAGGATAGGATGAGGGTGAGTATAGGATGAGGATGAGGATAGGAGGAGAATGAGGATAGGATGTAGAGGAGGATGAGGAGGAGGATAGGATGAGGACAACAATGAGAATGAGGATAGGATGAGGATGAGGATAAGATGAGGATAAGAATGAGGATGAGGATAGGATGAGGATGAGAATGTGGAAGAGGATGAGGATAAGGATAGGATGAGGAAGAGGAAGAGGATGA